>NW_004524620.1:14829634-14855213 GCF_000260255.1 Octodon degus | reverse complement strand
TCTCTCTCTCTCTCAAATAAATAAATAAAAAAAATTAAAAAAAAAGAAAGTAGTAATATAACTATCATATGATATATAGATAGATAGATAGATAGATAGATAGATAGATAGATAGATAGATATAATTTTTGCTTTTCCTTTTTCTCCTTTGTCCCAGTTTCTCTTTCCTTTTGAAAGAGGTTTCTTCCTGTTTTACAATATCTATTGTACATTTTTATCTTATTTACTCTTTCAACTTCTCACACTAGGGAGACAATATGATATTTACATGTGTGAGTCTGGTTTATTTCACTTTTGAGTGCAGTCTCCAGTTGCATCCATTTACTTATAAAAGTCTCAAATTTATCCTTCTTTATGGCTGAGTACTACTCTGTTATAGAAAAAGAGCACATCTATTTTACCTGTTCCTCAGTTGATGGACATTTGGGTTATTTCCAAAATTTAGCTATTACAACTTGCACTGCTAGGTCCAGCAAGATAGCTCAGCAGGCTAAGCACCTGCTTAGGCAAGTGCAGAGACTACTGTCTGATTCCAGCACCCCAATGCTGCACCAGCCCAGACCCTGAGCCTGCTGAGCTAACCACCAAGACCTGGTGTGGTGGCACATAGTCCCAGCACTGTGGAAGCTGAGACAGGAGGATTGCTATGAGTCCAAGCTATGTAAAGAGATTCTTAGTGTATATGGTACAGGGTCTCTACACAGCAGAAGAAAAATTCTGTGCTGCTATAACCCACATTGTGAGCTGTTTCTTCATTCTGTTGGTTTCTCCTGCTGTACAAGCTTTTTAGTAAGATGAGGTCCCAGTTGTTGAATCTCTGTGATAGCTCCTATGTAATCTAGATTTAGTTCATAAAGTCTCTGCCTACACCAATGTCTTTAAGAGTTTTCAGTAGATTTAATGTTTCTGCTTTAACATTTAAATCTTTTATCCATTTTGAATTTATAGATCCAATTTTAATCATGCATGTCTTTAGTTAGGCAGTTGGGACTGCATTAATGTTCTGAATCGATTCAAAGCATTTATCCTTCATAGTTATTTTTACTTTGAGCATGATCCAAAAGGTGCACGGTGCCAGATCTGCTAATAAGGTGGGTGAAAACGTACTGTAGCATGCTTAGGAGCCTGCCTTTCCATTTGAAGACACATGTCAGTGGCACTCACTGTATTTTTTTAATTTCTCTTATTTTCTAAATTTTTATTAGGATATATTTGCTGAAATGTACTATAAGGGTAAAATACATGCTAGATTTGGAAGGTTTAGAACACAAACAACAAATATATTTCAGTAACTTTTATTTTGATTACTTACTGAAATATTTTAGATACTCTGGGTTAAATAAAACATCAACATTGATTTTAGCTGCCAGAAATTCAAACCTGCCAAGGTAGTTTACATTTTATTTCTACTAAAGAGCACTGTTCTCTATCTCCTTTCTGCATCAACATGTAATTTATTATTTTATTTTATTTATTTTAGTACCAGGGATAAAATTCAGGACTTGACATTTGCGAGGCAGGCACTTACACCACTGAGGTATCTCCCTTGCCCTCTCAAATATAATTTTAAATGGACACACAAACACAGGTAACATTTGATGTCTCTCTTTTCATGTACTTGTACAATAAATGATAATGACAGTCCCATATAGGCAAAAAACACATCTATCTAGCTAAACAGACTAGCAATGGAACATAAGATAGCAAATAATTATGGAATGAATAACATGAGTAATAAAAATCAAATGTAGAGTCAGGGAGGTGGCTCAGTAGAATAAGTGCTTGCCTGGTAAGCACAAGAGTATGAGTTCAATCCCTGGTTCCACAAAAAAAAAAAAAAAAATCAACTGTAATATTCATAATTCATAACTTTTGTTGAAAAATGACTGTAAATTGAGTACTATACACTGGATTATTTCCTTTAACCCATGTATTGCACTTGCCTGGCAAGCGCAAGGGCCTGAGTTCAATACCCAGTTCCACCAAAAAAAAAAAAAAATTCATGTATTTAATTTAATGAGGTGAGTTCTATAATTTATAATTCTCATTCTGAAAATGAAAAACACATTTATTACCAGAAATAAGGTAATTTTGGTTGTCTGTACAGGTGTACAACTTTCTTTAAGTAATCTTTTAATGAATGTCTTCTACTGCATGGCTCTAGTAGGTGCTGTGGCACTAAGAGAAATGACAGGCTAATGCAGCCAAACTATAAACAAGTATCAGCTAAAGCCTGTTTCAATGAAACCCCACTACAACTATTGTATATCCTACAAAACTATTAAACCTGGCTCATAGCTAATAATCTAGTAAAACAAAATTCATGTTGTATTTAGGCAGTCATTTGGAATTGAATGTATAAATGCTATATCTGTATACAAATTTATCATATTTTATCATGCAAAGAATTTTTTTAACCCTCCCAACACCCCCAAGGTTATCAGAGGCTGGGTGAGATCTCTCGGTTAGGGATGGTAATCCTTCTCGAGCTCTCAGTGCTAATGAGCACCACGGCAGCACGTGTGCCACAGGTCCACCACCAATTTAAATTCATTATTCAATACAGGGAGGGATGTCCCCAAACAGGCTTTAATTTTCTCTGTGGCTTGTCTTATAGTTATTATTTTTTTCTTTGAAGGTGGAGGTCATTTGATAGGCCACCTGCAAAATTCATTCTGTGTTTCAAGATTTCTAACATCTTCAGAGTTAATGGCCTTGTGCTGAACAGGGCATGCAGGTGGTATAATTTACAAATTTCCAAGAGGCTTAAAGAGTCAGGCTTTAGGAACTTACTACTTTTGAAAGTAAAAAAAGACATTAAAATTAAAAATAAACCTTGTTATACAATAATTTAAATAAATCAGAGCTAAGTCATTTTTACTGAGTTCCTTTGTGAAAATACACTTATTAGGCGTCAAATCTTGACCCACCTTTAAAAATAAAGCAATATTCAGGACACAATAAATGGTCCACTTAATTTTTTATGAGCAAATGACATGGCAAGAATGGTTCAGGTACTTATAAATGCTAAATGTCTGAGTATGTCTTCATGGGCTTTTGAACAGTTTCAAAGAGCAGACATGAGGATTCATTAGCTCTTAGCACATATGAACCTGCTCCAGAGGCAGCCAAGAGAGTTGCCTAGCAACAGTGCATTTTGCATCTCACATCATCCCCAAAGATGCTGCTGCTGCAACAGCTAGGTCAAGCCTCTCATTAGCAACCTGACAAAGGGTTTCTATCTACCATTTTACAAAACTATTTTTATTTCCAGGTGAAACTCACATATCTCTGTATTATTCCTACTGAAAATGTATTCCTTTCCTCTATTCCTTCTTCTTCCCAACCCCCATTTCAATAAGTATGTTTTAATGAATCCACAAATATACCTTTAACAAAAGCAGAAACTAAAAAATCCAACAAAACTGATAAGCCTATTCATATCATTCTAACAGTTCCATAGCTTTTGGGCAATAATATAAGAAAGTTTTAGAAGAGAAGAGGATAAAAGATGTTGAAAATCAAATGACAGGAAGAGGAAAAAGTGAGATTTTTCTTCTTTTAAATTAATAACAAAAAAAATTATCCAAAATCACTTGTAAACATATCCGTGACTACATTAGATCACCCTTTTCCCCACACAAACTAATCTCAAACATCTAGCAAAAACGAAGAAAATTCCGGAGTGTTAATAAGCTATATTATATGGACTGACAGATTGTAATGAGTATAATCTTTTGGAAGGGAACTCTGGTTCCCACTTTTGTAACAGTGTTAGAAAGCATCATCTCAGATCAATATTATTCACTCACTTCTGAAAACATGTCTTAAAATATTTACCAAGCGCAGCTGCCATGCATACCCACATGATACTCCATAGGTGCACAAAAGACCTTTAAAATAAACAAAATAAGCAGACAGACTTTTCACTTCATTTATCTTCAAGTGCTTAATAGAAAAATCTAACATAAACCACAGCCACTCCGGCATCTGAGCATTTATGTTATTATGAATTTCTCTACAGAAAAGATTACAGGACGTGCGTCTCATATCATAAAAGACAAGGGTGGCCCTCAAGGACACAGACTAAGAACCGTGCAATGAGAAACATTTAAAGGCAACTACTATCATAAGAAATCAAAGTAGGTAAAATTTTTAAGTGATCGAAAAGGAATAATGTAATTTATTTTCCTTGTGCTCCTCACAACTTTTCTACATACAAACAGCAAAGAATGAATCTTCAGGGGGATTTCCCAGAACAGTGTTATTTACCACTAAAATATTTCATTCCAGCAGTTGAAAAACCATAAAAGGGTGAATGTCCTCCAGAGTCTCTAATAACAGTAATAGATCTTGTGTTACTGTTCACAAGTGACCTCTCAGTCAGGCGATTTAATTTTTCCCCCTACAACATGGTTGGTTTCACACACAGTGTAATAACAGTTTTTGCACAACAAAACAATTCATGCAATTAAAAGAACTACATTAAGTCTTTCATGAACAGCATGTGTCACTACAACTTCAGCTAGGGTTTAAGACAACCTAATACATACGTGTATGATTCTTCATTTTGCTACTGTTTCAAAAATTATTTCCAGGGGCTGGAGAGATGGCTCAGTGGTCTAAAGCACCTACTTAGAACAAGCTTAGCAAAGCATCAGGGACCGCGGTTCAATCCCCCAGCACCACATGCCAGCCAGCCCCGCCCCCTGGTGGGCTGAGCTGGCCACACACACACACACACACACACACACTCTCTCTCTCTCTAATAAATAAAAAATAAAAAATAAAATTAAAAAAAAATTATTTCCAGACTTTCTTCAACAATTTCAAAGACCACTGCCTGAACCCTCCCTGGTTTCAAAATATAACCAAGTCTTCATCAAATGCTTACTAAATGCTATAAAACAATCACCAAGGATACTCCACAAGGTTCTTTTTTTATCCTATGTAAGTGAAATTCCACTAATATCCTGAAAAGGGAAAAACAAGAAAAATGACAGGAAGACTATACTTGATTATTGAAACTACTTGTGTACTTTGTAATATTCTAACAATTAACCATCATAAGGACTATAGAGGGCTGGCGAAATAGCTCAATGGACTAAGTGCCTGCTTTGGCAAGCGCAGGGACCAGGGCTCAATCTCCCAACCCAAATGTGACACCAGCCCCATCCCTGGGACATGCTGAGCCAGTGACAAGAGTCAGGCATGGTGGTGCATGCATATAATCCCAGCGCCGAGGAAGCTGAAAAAAGGAGGATCACTACAAGTCCAAGCTGCATAATGAGACACTATACCAAATACATAAAAATGATAGATAGATAGATAGATAGATAGATAGATAGATAGATAGATAGATGAAAGACTGTAGGACATTGTTGAGCAAACTTTTAGCTGAAGTGAATTTTGAGACCTTCATTGCTAACCTTACCAAAGCATTAAAAAACACGGGACTAGGTATATAGCTCAGCAGCACAGTGCTTGCCTGTCAAGTGTAGGGTCATGAGTTCAATTCCTGAACCAAAAACACAAAGTAAAACTGAAGGCAAAGGTGTGAAATAGGTTGACCATCTTGTGACATCTACTATAAATGTTCCAGCATCACAAACATTCACAGAAGGTGGACATTTGATATCTAACAATATCAACACGTTTCTCCCTCCTGTGATGACCCCGGAATGTTCCTAACAAAAGGCCACAGCCATGTGTGGCAGACTTCTCAGAGATCCCCTCAACCTTGTAACGTCTAGTTGATGCTGACAAGCCTGGCTTCTACCTGCCTGCAGTTATCTTGCTCCTCTGGGAAATGGAATCCCACTCCTCCACTGCAGTCTGCGGTGTCCCAAAGGGCTTCTCTCCCTGACAAGCAGCCCTAACCTGCAAGACCAAGTTTTCTGTAGACTCTGAATGCAGGTGAGACACTCTTCTGGCTCACTTGCCCCCCAGGTCCGGGAGTCCTGATTCTTTCAGTAGAGGCCTGTACAGTCCTCTAAGCAGCTCCACAAGATCTAAGACAATCCCACCGTGGTTCTCTTTCTGCCCACACTTTGCTATGGGGAATGCTGATGTGTCTTTGGGTTAACAATTCTAGGCATGTAAGCCAATCCAACATTGCACTACTCTGTCCTTCCCTGCAGTCCACCAGTCCATCACTCCCTTGTATTTTTCAGGCAGCACTCAATTCACCAGATCAACCCATCCTAACTATTCCCATACTCAGTGGAACTCGGGAGAGGAGGCCTCAGGTAGGGGAGGCTGAACCCCTATCACAAGGCTTGAGATAAGAAGATGAGACTTGTGGGACTCACAGCTCTCCAACAATTTTAATCTACAGACCTTCTCACTTCTCTTCATCTATCCTTTCATTTCCTAAATTGTGCACCATTAAAATTACAGTTCTTATACAACTAGGTTTATACCTAGAACACTGCAAGTTCTGTTGGGTGTTCCGTCTCATGCTTTGGTATATAAAGAACTCCACCAAAACTTCTACTTCAACATCTTGCTTTATAACTTCATCTCCACTAGCACTTCAAATTCTCATTTCTTACCTGACTGCAAGGCTCTTTAGGACCTTGCTTTTTAAATACCTGTGTCCTTTCCAGGAATAACCCCCCTTGTCTCTATACTGCAGAGTAACAGAACGGCTTGAACTCTCTTGCTACCCCACTGTGACCTGCCTCCCAGTAGTATCTTTGCATGTATTCCATATTCTGAGCTTCAGGGAAAGAGGCACTTATACACCTCCACAAGGCACTGTACAAAAGAGTAATTTTTGATGCCTCTGATATCCCACCATGCCTTGTCATTCCTGTTATTTTATTTTATTTTAAAGAAACAAAAAAAAATTCCAAATCAATACAATAGCAGGGTAACAATGGTGAGCAGAATGCATATTGTTATCTTTAAAGTAGCTACTCAGAGTACAAGATATCAGCATTTGATTGTCCAAACAATATTAACACAAATCTATCTTTTCAATGAACTGAAATTAGCAGCATAACTATTTTAATTATCTTTTATATACACATATATATTTTCCCCTTTGCTTTTCGTTTCCTTCTCCCTGCCATTCTTGAAGGCAAAGACTATATTCTTCCATTTTAGCATTTCCAACACCTACTATAGAGCGTTTGCAATAAACACACACTGAGTGATTAAATGACTTGAAAATACTTAATAAAATGGGACCTAACTATAATAAGGCATCCACAACACTTCAAGTTGAATGATTATTGCACTTAACACAGATCAAGCTATATCTCTGCCATTAAAAATTGAATACAATTTTACACTAAGTAAATATACAGTAAAATTTCACCAGTATAATTATATTAATAATAGTTCAGGCTACTAGAATAATGAAGGTAGACAAGACAGAATTAAGGAAAAATGTTGAAGAAATAAAATTCACTTACTTTTACATATATACTATAACAAACTAATTTGCCAAGTGTTTCCAAGTACTAGTCCCTGCTGATGTCTTAATGAATAGATAATTTGATCATTTTAATTGGCAATTCATTGTACTAATGTAAATGGGCAAATCCAAGCTGCCTAAAACAGTAGCTTCAATACAAGTTTATGTTTTAACTCCAAATTACCGTAAGCCCTAAATTAATAGATTCATTTAATAAGATTTTATTACAATGGAAAACTGTCCCCAGACTCCATAATGCTCTATCAGTTTGTACACCCATGACAATATTGGAAAATACTTTATGTTTCTAGGTTTATCTAATAAAAATAAGTAGGTTTATCTAACAATAAAAAAATGGATTTATCGGGCTGGGGAGATGGCTCAGTAGAATAAGCGCTTGTCTGGCAAGTGCAGGGTCCTGAGTTCAATCCCGGTACCACAAAAAAAAAAAAAAAAAAGGATTTATCTAATAAATGTACGTGTTAATTCAACCAGTCAACAAAACACAAAAACTGCCCAATGTCATTGTGAGGCAAAATGACATATAGTTCCCACTGAGGAATTCCTTTCATGAATTCTAAATCTAATTGTATCTACTCAAAAATTCTGTATTTGATGGAGTTTGAGTCAAACTCAAAGAGTCTCTATCTCTATATGATAGAGATGGTGTATATTTATGATAACTATATAACACATTAAAATGCTAATTTGTACTTATTAATCTCAGCTTTAGTATTATTTGATTCTATGTTATAAATTCAGGTTACAAATATTTTATATGCTTGCTTTCGAGATAGAGGGGAAAATCTGTAAATCATCTTCAATGCAGAAGATACCATTCCCACAAGAATTATAGTAAGGGGGCTGGGGAGACAGCTCAGTGGTCTAAGCACCTGCCTGGCAAACGCAAAGACCCAGGTTCAATCCCTAGTACCACATGCTGTGCTGGCCCCAGAACCTCGGGTGCACCACACTGTGACTGAAACCAGGCGTGGTAGAGCATGCCTATAATCCCAGTGCTGGGGAGGCTGAGGCAGGAAGATCACTATTATGTCTGAGCTGTGTAGAGAAACCCATACCAAATAAATACATAAATAAATAAGATATTAAAAAAAAAAGAATGGTAGTAAGCAAGAACAACAGGACACATTGTCTCAAAAAATCCAACCAATACACCATAAGCCCGCAATACAGGAATAAGTTACTCAGTGTGGTTAACAGACCAAAGGATAGAAAAAGTTTCAAGACTTCTGGTAAAGAAGCTATATAACTTTAAAAAATCTAGAATTGAGCTTTCCTCAAATCATTACTCAACATCTCAATGACAGGTATCACATGGCAGCTATAATTGTGACTATGTGTTGCTGGCTCTCTCTGACACCCTAACAGGGAAATAAAGTCTGAAATCCTACTGAAAAGTTCACTAGTATAACTATGACTCACAACATCAAAAACTACTCAAGAACTGACCAGAAATATTTTCCACTATTTCCTCAACAATGGTATTCAAAGAGAATTGTATCATGCAAAATCATACCAAAAATAAATAAATAACTCCCTAAGTGATAGAAACACGCAATATGGTCCTTCCAGTACATGTCAAAGAACTTGTATTTCTCTAGCAACTACTCCTGGCATCCTTAGCTGGGCTCTTGTAAGACCACCATGCCCTACTCTTCTAGGCTTGCATGACATCTGGTGTTTTCATACCTCACAGCACAGAGTACTTGTATACCACAAGCAACTCAGTAATCCTCTTTTTATCTGAAGTTTCAGTTGGATATGAATCACAAGAGGTTTGCTAGGAATACTCATTGAACGGCTTCACACCCTTTCAAAAGCCCAAACTCATAGTATAATCAGTCAAACTTTCAAAGATTCAACCCTAGTAAACAAGGTATAATTTTCTCAAACATTCCATAACAATATTATTTTCAAAACAGAATACAAAAATCTACTTTGTGTACTAAAACAAGTTTAATTTCAGAATCTTCTAATTATGAACATTATTTTAAAAAGATACACACGCTGGGGAGATAGCTCAGCAGTCTAAGCACCTGCCTAGGCAAGTGTAGAGACCTAGGTTCAATCTCCAGTTCCACATGTAAGGGCACATGCCTGTAATCCCTGTGTAGTGAGGACCTGTACCAAATACATTAATTATAATAATAATAATAATAATAATAACAACAACAACAACAATAATAAAAATAATAGCTCAGCCATCTAAAGCACCTGCTTAGGCAAGCTTAGGCAAGCGCAGGGACTATGGTTCAATCCACAGCACTACATGCCACGCCAGCCCTGCCTCCAGGGCAGGCTGAGCCATAAGTAAATAAATAAATAAATAAATAAATAAATAAATAAATAAAACACAGAAGAATGACTTTAGACCATTAGGCAATAATTTCAAGTGAGCATGCATTTGGACATTGATTCACTGGGACCTTCTCAGTCTCTTCCTTTTGCTATGCACTTAAAGGAGTCATGGCTCTGTGCGTGCATGTATGTGTGTGTGTCTGTGTGTGTGTGTTCTATTTAAGAGATCTGCCTAATAACAAGGTCAGTGTAAGCAAGTATAATAGAAGTAAAATTAATCATGCAAGATGGAATATTTGTCTACATTTCTAACAAATACTGAGGGATTATACAAATACTCTGTGCTAACCTATGTGATATACAAGTACTCTTTGCTAATCTAACAAATTCTTTTCTTCACAACTTATGCAATCATCCTAAATAATGCAATGCTGGGGCCCGGAGATAGTTCAGTAGAATAAGCACTTGCCTGGCAAGCGCAGGGTCCTGAGGTTCAATACCCGGGACTGTTAAATAAATAAATAAATAAATAAATAAATAAATAATGCAGTGCTAGTGAAATGTGTTCACTAGTTCAAAAATTAATGACATTAGTTTAACTAAAACTGGTTGAGAAATAGCAGCGCATACTATGTAAGAGCACAGACCCTACCCTAGAACTGTATTTTGTGGGTTTGACTCAAACTCCATCAAACATTAGCTGTGTGCCTTATAAGGGAAGTTACTCAAATTTCATTGCTCAGTGAATAAATAATAGCAGTACCAACCTCAAAAGGCTGTGTGTAGTCAATGTATTAGTTAATATATGCAAATAATGTCTGGAACATAATAAGCATAGGTAAGTTTTTGCTATTGCATTGTGTATTACTTTGTTCAGAAAAGTTTCTGGACAAGTAGATAATGCTTAAGTGTACTCAACATTAGATCCTCAGAACAACAAAATAAACAATTCTCACAAAGCATCAACCTGGTTATCAAAGGGCTGTAACTGAATTATTCAACAGAGCTCAGAAAGTGATCAGGCTAGCAAACTACCAACAATTTGCTTACAGACCTGCAGCCCTGTAAGCAAAACTTATTAAGTATCTTTCTACAGGGAACTTGTCAACATCTATCAGAATTAAAGACAATTCATGGAATATCAAAACTAAGTATCTTACAATCAAAAGATCATTAACCTCAAATTAATCAATTAAAAAGTACACTATTTATAACATGAATTCCAATCTAAAGCATTATGCACAGTCGTTATGTGTTTTGATGAAGTGTTATAAAATCTATCAAATAGTTTTTAAATTTCTAACATTTCAAGTTGTACTTTCTGTGTAGCTTATAAATGATATCTTCCCACTACTACCAATTCTTCCCAAATTATCAATTTAAAAAGAAGTTAAGGGCCTGAGGAAAGATAGCACAGTAGAATAAGTGCTTGCCTGGCAAGCACAGGGTCCTGAGCTCAATCCCTGGTACTACAAAAAAAGAAGAAAAAGTTATTTGGGTCCCATATACCAATCTTACATCAGGCCACCCTCTTAAAATATCTTATCCATTCTAAAACCATGAATTTTTCAGTACATTTTCTTGTATTTTTCTAAATAGCAAATATTTAAAGCTTTGAGATTTTCTTCCTTTAATCCATATATAGCTTTCTTCCCTTGAATTAACAATGACTTGAACTTCTAGAGCAAGAGAAAAATTGACATCATGCAGGTTTTTCCTTCAATGGACTTGCTGACTTGGAATTTTCCCACTTATCAGAATAAAACACCTCTCTTTATTCTATGTAAGGCTTTTTACATTATATTCTATTTCATCTATCCTTGATGACTGAGACAGGGTCTCACTGTGCAGTTCAGGCTGGCCTTGAGCTCCCTTTGCAGCCCAGGCTGGTCTTGAATGCACAATCATCCTACTGCTTCTGCCTCCCAAGTTCTCAGTTTAGAGGCATGAGCAACGACATTTATCGAGATTTTTATTCTCACCACTTATTAACTGATGTCTCTAGTGTCTGGTTTGCCTCTTAGAAACAATTCAAGGGACCAGCCAGATAGCTCAGTGGATTAAAGCACCTGTTTAGGCAGATGCAGGGACCAGGATTCGAACCCCTACATGCCCTGCCAGCCCCACCCCTGGGGGCATGCTGAAACAGCAATTGCGACTGGACACGGTGGCACATGCTTGTAATCCCAGTGCTTGAAAGGCTGAAAACAGGAAGATCACTACGAGCCAATCTGTGTTGTGAGACCCTATAGATCCTGTACATTAAAAAAATTTTTTTTTTCTCAAAAAAAAGGGAAACAGTAGAAAATGTTTTCTCAATCCAATATGAATCTTTCTTTTGATAACATAGTATTTATAATAACTGGCATATCTGAACTAATTCCTTCATCTTATTTTGTCAGTATTTTCTACCTTTTGGAGCTCTAAATTTTTTTTCTCTAATTACTTGGAAATTATCTAGGTCACTTTTTTTTTTTTTTTTTTTTTGGTATTTAGTACAAGATCTACAGGGTCTTACTACCTAGATCAGACTCATAGTGATCCTCCTGTTTTCCAGCCTCCCAAGTGCTGGAATTACGGGCGCATGCCACCACGCCCAATTTCAGCTGCTATTTCAGGGCACCCCAGGGGCAGCACGGCAGGCTAGGTATCAATCCCCGGCCCCTGTGTCTGCCTAAGCAAGTGCTTTAATCCTCTGAGCTATCAGGCTGGCCCTTTAAGTAAGTTCTTTTCCCACTCTTCTCTGAAATCTCTTAAGACCTTTTCTTTAGCCAGAGAGTTTTCAGCATTTGTGCTCCTTGGTTGTCAGAGCATCCTAACAATCTGTAGCCTGTGTCTTTTTTCAGGGCAGTAAAAGAGTTTTCTGTCACATTTTAAGTTTCTGTCCTTTTTTGTCTGATAATTCCATCCTGAAATTCTTCTTAGTAAGATTTTAGAAAACCAAGATGGATCACCAATACCTTTGCTTTTTTTTTTCAATTTTCATCTTTTTACTCTATACTCTAAAAATTTATTAGAAAACTCTATAACTCTCTAATCTAGACATCATGTATCTACTGAGGCAATCATATATTTAATTTCTAGAATTTCTAGTTCTCAGATGTTTCTTTTTCACATTATTTTTGCATGATACAAATACACATAGTGGCTAATGGCAGTGTAGCGCTTGTCTCATATATGTGAGGCCCTGAATTTATTCCCTAGAGTGCACCCACACCCACACTGTACATATCTATCTGTAGGTAGACAGATAAGGGTATATACAGTTGTTTATAATTTTTTTTAATTTTTCTTGTGATCTGCTAAGGCTTGCTTATCCATGATATTTATGAGGCCAAGTTAGTTGTAAGGACCTGGCACGGATTGCTTTTGAGATGCAGAGAAGTGTCTTCTTAAGCAAGACTCTCATGTGACTTGAAGGTCTGAGAATGGTGAGGTGTGCCAAGTGGCACCACCACACTGGCCCGGACACAAGAGGCAGAGAACACAAATCTCCCTTCACTCTTCCCTCTTCACTGAATAAATAAAGCTTTTCTCCTGGCAACAGCAGGCTTCAGTATATTTTCCTTCCCCTGCAATAAAGTTGAAAGCAACAGTCTTCTCTGCCCTCCTTCTAGAGCCTTTCCACAACACTGCACGCTGAGAATTTGAGCCAAAAGACTAACCTATTGGTGCCTGATAAGTCAGATGGAAGCACACTCCACTCTCTGAATGCAGAATGCACCCTCCTGCTCAAACCACAGATCCCATCCTTTCTCAGCTTCAGCATTCAGAGCATTTGTTTCAGTCTGTGGATTAGTAAGCCAGCAGACAGCAATAATACAGGCTGAATTGGAAAACTGAAATCAAACTTTCCTTCAATAAGAATTTTAGTAATTTCTAATTTGCAGATTTATCAGAAATAACCCAGCCCAATATTAAGACCCAGAAATGGCAAGAAATACATACAGAACTGCTTCCCTGAATATAAACACTTATTTTCCACAGACAATCAGAAAACATGAAAGGGTTCAAGCGCCAGTTAAAAACATGTTATGCGACAGCTCCGTACAAAGGGTGTATCAAGAAAGAAGAAAACACTGCCACAGGACATCAGCGGGGGCTGCTCTGGGGCTCCCTCCACCTAACTGCTGCACGCTGACAGGCTCGCTCTTCTCCAGGCATTGCTGGCACTAGGGCTACCAGAGAACAGCACTTCCACATTGCCTAACTCCAAAGGTTTTTATTAAAAATACTGTACATTTTGCCTCCTTTCTGCTGGTGTGAAGAACACAGGAAGCAAACTAACTTCAAGAGGTAGCAATTCATAGAGCTACTGACAATAGAACAGAGTGCAAAGTGTCCAAAGACTCTTTGTGCAAGTTCTTTTATGGAATATATTTTCCCACAGCAGTAACTTACAGACCATTACATTTCACACATTTCCTATTCATTTTCCATGTCAAAAAATGGTTTATGACCCTAAGTAGAACCATCACAGGATTCACCCCAATAGTCAACTTAATTATCTCATAATAAATGACACTCAAAAGATCAAAAAGTCATGGGCCATGAACTTAGCCACTTAAATGATTTTTAATGGCTCAAATATGTGTATACTTTTACAAGTGCAAAAAATTAAGCCCCAAAAACATAAGAGAAACAGTAGGGCCAGCAAGATAGCTCAGCGGACTAAGTGCCTGCTTAGGCAAGTGCAGGGACCAGGTTCAATCCCCAGTACCACATGCCCTGCCGGCCCCACCCTCTGGCACACTGAACTAGCCAGTGAGTCCAGGCATGGTGGCACATGCCTGTAATCCCAGTGCTGGGGAGGATGTAAACAGGAGGATCACTATGAGTTCGAGCTACATAATGAGACCCTGCACCAAATGCATAAAATTAGAGAGAGAGAGAGAGAGAGAGAGAGAGAGAGAGAGAGAGAGAGAGAGAGAGATTTTGAAGATTGCAATTGTTCTTACTAAACAAGATCTAGATTTAACAATCAAAAAGTGAAAGAAAAATAAAAGACCTCAGAGTTATAAAATGCAAATAAATACAAAACAAATACATAAATGTAAATAGCACTACTTCTACACAAGAGGAAGATAAGTGGTTAACAAAGTATTTGAAAAAGGCATTGAATCTCATGAAACTCACTTTTTTACATCCACCAGTTAAAATAAATAAATAAATATCAGTTAGAATAGGTTGTAAGGAAGGAATTTGTGGTTATCTAAAGCCAACTTTATAAGCTTTTTAATGTGAAACAAAATAGTTGATCTCACAGATGTTCAGAATACAATCGTAGTTATCAGTCAGGGTAGAGGGGCAGGGAAAAACTGATCAATTGGTAATATGTATAATTTTATATTTTACGCATCAGTCAGAATTCTTTAAAGTATATAAGCTTTTACTTTTTAACACAGTGCTTTTTAAAAATTAAGTAAAAAATTGATATACCGTATACATAATATTGGAGTTTAACAAGATATCATGTTAATCTCCATTAACAAGATATCAAATCATCTCAATCTACCTAAAATCTAGTAATTTCTGTAGTTAATGTTCAGATATTAACTATTTTTACATTTTAATTGACATACAATAATTGTACACGTTTATAGGACACCATATGACAACTTCATACATGCATACAATGCACACTTAAATCAGAGTAGTTAGCAGCTCCATCCCCTTAAACATGTATCCTTTATACTGGGAAACTTCAGATCGCTGTTACAATTATTTATAAAATATAATAAATTGTTGTGCACTACAGTCATCCTACTGTGTTATACAATGCTAGAATTTACTTTTTTTCTATCTAACTATGTTTTGTATCTAAAATCTTTCTGCCCTCCCTCCCATCCTCTATGCTAAGTATTTAATCATGCCACAGACCTTTTCTCGCATACAGCTAGAAACAGGAAAAACACATTTTCTTGGGGCTGAAAACAGTAACAAGCAGCCTTATTTCTAAAAGAATACAATCGCTGGTTGGATACCCTCTGTGCATAAGATGTACTACTATCTGGAAAATACTGTAAGGCTTTTGTAAAATCAAAAGGTGTATAAAAAAATCTCCTCAAATACTTTTACTCTCCTGAATATATGCTACTAGAACTCAATATTAACATCCGTAAGAGCGCCTAGTGAAGAAAGAACAGCAGATATGAGAAGCTTTGAGAGTAATGTCCTTTTCTTCTGAAAGAGTCAAAAGCTGGAGAAACACTATGAGGTCTAAAGGAGGTGTCCTAGGTAGATACAGACACTGCTGGAGCAATTATGGGAGGACTGTTTCTGAAAGTTGAGGTCAGAGTTGGCCAAAAAAGAGAACAGAAATGAAGGCAAAAAATTAAAAAGTAGTGCTCTGGCTGAGCATATTAGAAGTAAGAGATAAGGAGGCATACAGAATTGAGAAAAAGTGCTATAGAGATAATGCTATTATCTGCTAAGAATGCATTTCAAGTGCTACAGAGATAGCTTAGCAGTCTAAATGCCTGCTTAATCAAGCCCAAAGACCTGATCTCCGCCCTTGAAACCACCTGTCCCGTTGGCCCCACCCCAGTGCGCTGACCCACAGCCAAGACTGCGCATGGTGGTACACACCTGTAATCCCAGTGCTGGGGAGGCTGAAATAGAAGGATCACTATGAGTTCAAGCTGCATAGTGAGACCCTGTACCAAATACATAAATTAAAAAAAAAAAAGAAGAATGCATTTGAAGTGTACAGTGCAGATCACAAAGTCAGACATGGCTCTGAACAAGTGGGGTGTCACTGCAACAGGTATACATGCATTAGCAGGCAAAAGGTCAAACAATACTTGTTGATCAACTGAGGATCATTAACTTCTTTAAGGAAAGGATACCAGTCTCAGATACTTTCTAACTTCCAGTCACATTACATAGGTGGATCTGTCATTGACTGAGAGTTCAAAGTATGACTTGATACTGTCCTTGAAAGAGCCATAAATTAAGATTCAGAAAGGCCTCATTAGGCCTAGAAATCCACATTAAGCATGAGTTACTTCAGTATCACTACACTGATTTTATACCAGATGTGGTCAGACTCTAAACAAACCGTACGTGTAGGAAAACAGCTGACAATGAAAAGATAAGGTTAGCTAGACATCACTGTCTATGAGCCACGAGACATGAGCTTCAGTGGTCACTCAAGCATCTCTAAAGGCAACATGGATGACATACATCAAAACATGGGGAAAAGCCACGGATATAGCTTGGTGGTCTAAGAGCCTGCCTGGCAAGCGCAAAGACCGGGGTTCAATCCCTGGTACTGCGTGCCGTGCTGGCCCCACATTAAACAGGCCACCGAAATCGGGCATGGTGGTGTGTGCCTGTAATCCCAGCACTGGGGTACTTGAGACAGGAGGACCACTACAAGTCTAATGTGCATAGCAAGAAGCTGTACCAAAGTAAGTAAAATATTCAAAACAAAACAAACCACCAGGGAAGTAACTTTACTTGCTGTATCAGAAATTATTATCTTAAAGTAATAATCAAAAAGCACATAAATCTATCAAATACTGTTTCAAGGTGACCCACTAATTTAGAAAATAAAACTCTCTGTATAAACTAAAACTATTATGTGAAAGTCTATTTTAAAAATAAATTAATGTGTTTAAACCTTTCATGACAATCTGCTCAGGGTCCTCATTCTTGGATTTTTCCCCAGAACACTTTGACATTCATTCCTAGAATGTAAAACCACTGACCTGAACTTGCATCTCCTGCACAGTCAGTCTCATAATGTCTGGATAAGAAAACTATAAGCATCATCCAGCATAGTGGCACATGCCCATAACTCCAGCACTTGAGGTTGAGGCAGAAGGATCTCTTGCAAGTTCAAGGTCCACCTGGGCTATATATACCCTGAACTTATAGATAGCAAAATCGTGGGGGGAGAGAGAGGAGGAAGAAGGAGGAGGAGGAAGAGGAGGAGGAGGAGGAAGAGGAAGAGGAGGAAGAAGAGGAAGAGGAGGAGGAAGAGGGGAAGGAGGGAGGGGAGCGGGAAGGGGAACAGGGAGGGGGATGGAGAAGAGGGGAGAGGGGAGGAGGAGAGACTGCAAACTAGCTATAAGGAGTATAGTTATTGATAAATAACGTGATGAAATGTCTGCATATGGGAAAAAGTCTTCTGGCAACTGTTGATATATACTGCCACAGATGTGGATAACTGGCTAGCAAGCATCCTCATGTGCATCTATTTAACCCTGAACAGTATTCACAAGTCCAGGCTCCCTGCAGACGACTTTTCTTCACTGTGCCCCATGACCCTACATGTAATAAAACTGTGGGAAAATGTGTGCCACGGGGACCCCGGGAGACTAGGGGGGAAGCTCAGCTGCAGGAGGGAGCCATCAAACATGATAAACTAAGAAGTAACAAAATCACACTGTCACCTTTTCCTAGAACACTAATATAGTGTTATCAGTGAATAGTAACCATTTCCATTACTATCAATTAGTACTACTAAAAAATAAATGTTTAGTAGCGCCACTTAGAACAATAGACCAAAAAAAAGCAAACACATACGTCATATATGGCTCACTTCTTTCAAACTTGTCAAATATTTTCTCGCATAAGATCTTATAGCACAATTCTTCCAATAAATTAAGATATCATTCAAACACAGCAGATGAGCATACTGTTACTGACAGAATACTAAAATAAACATTAGGGAACCATCAAACAGAGATGAAAGACAGAACCATGGATACAGCTCGGCGGCACAAGTGCTTCTCTGACAAGTATAAGGTCCTGACTTCCATTACCAATACTACAACAACAACAAAAACAGATGAATGGCAGCCTTGAATTCCTAATCTTAACTGTGTTCTTAGCCTTCCTACTATCTGAAACTTTTCTTTCATATGAATTCCTCCATCAATTCAAGCCAATGATTGCTCTTTTAATAAAGCAATAAAAGACTAATCCACAAGAAACATAAACACACTACATAATCTCATCAACTAAATGAAAGAGAAACCTTGAATGGTAAATTACAACTTTAATATATTTCAGTTGAATCTACGTTGTTATGTATAGGAAATTTGCTTTTTCAAAATACAGTATTCAGCAAGGTTTTTTAATGTTTTAACTTATACTGAAAGGCTAGTGAAACAGATTAATAAAAGTCACTCCACAAGGAACAGTGAGGGAGAGGGACTATGTCCTATTTCTAGGACACTTCTTTGGCCTTTTTCCAAAACCTTAAAACACTTCTAAACTCTTACTAATGATATTGCCTCTATCTACACAAAATTTTGATTAACTACATTTAAACATTTCCTTCCATCATTCTTCTTAAAAGCACTATTACACTGAATATGTTTATTTCTTTTAAAAGTACCCAAAAAATAATCAACAGAAGTGTAGTGTATTAAACTTTAGTTTATACCACTGCTTGATAAACATTTATGGAATAAACAAAGTCAGTCATCATTTTAATGTGTCCCAAGCTGTCCCATTTTGTAGTGCACACAAGAAATGACATCTACAAGGGTTCTAGGACACCAGGTGGCCTGCTGGCACCGGAGCTGAAACAAGGGCCTCAGTACCAGCAGGCTAAGAGGGGTGCTACCTCGGCATGCGTGCGACACTTAGGCACTTCAGTTTCCCTGGAACACAATTTGAGAAGTTCTGCTCTACAGTTTTGCCTATTTAATACATTTCATTCTCATACCAAGAAATTGTTTTGCCTTTAGGGAATCATCCTAATCTCACTCCACATGAACTTGGTGGCACAATTTTAGGGCCCTGAAATTTCAGCCCATTTCTCTTCCATCGAGGATGGCTGACCAAAGTGTCTCATTATCCCAGCATGATGATGCCCAGTGGGGGCACATGGCCAAGCAAGGTCCAGGTGAACCGTCTCTGCATCTCTCTTCCTTTTGGCTTGTGAAAACAAGGTGACAAGGCTTCATACTACCATATAATCCACAGAGGGAAGAAAAAAACTACCTTCAAGGCACTGTCTGGACCATAACTGACAAACTTTGGAGCTAATAAAAACCACTTAAGGTATGTTGAATTTCTGTTTCTTATCATCAAAAGTATAATCCTAGAATTCCAAAGATCTAATGCATTGATGGAGAAAAAGAGAACAGAGCAGCTGTGACACATACTTGATATGAACAGTGTACACAGATCAAGGTAATCCACTGTGTCATTTCAAGAGATCCTTATTTAGACAATCTCGAGGCACTACCTGTGCATCAACTATTCAAGAGATTATCCTACAATGTGTCACCACCAAAAAAAAACTGATTAGAAGTGAGATAAGGACATGAGAGGAAAAAGTAGGAAGATGAACTGACTCATATTATGCATATACCACGAAGCCAGGGCACTATGAGTACAATACAGATCAATTTATAGAGTCAGAGCAAGAGAATATTGATCAGAATTAAAAATTTTTGTGAGATATCAGCATTTGGTTACTTGACAAAAAAGAATGAGCATGACAAGTTGGGTATAAAAAGGGATTTTCCTTTCTTTCTTTTTTTTTGTACCATGATTGAACTCAGGACCCTGCGCTTGCAAGGCAAGCAGGTGCTTATGCTGCTAAGCTATCTGCCCAGCCCGTAAAAAGAGGATTTTCAAATGCATTAACAACATCTTAAATATATTTGCCCTACTTCTACAATCATTTTTCTCCGAGAAGCACATGATTTTCTATTGAGATTTTTTTTTCCCACTATTCCTGCCATGATACTGATAAATGGAGGTTAGGCATACTATTTGGTTAGGAAACTTTCACCTTACTGGAAATGCACCCTAAAGATTCTATCCAGGGATGGAGTGGTGGTGGGAGTTTGTCCACAGAACACTATGCTAAATATATAATTAGTGTGAAAGGAAGGGAGAAAGTCTCTTTAGTTTCTAACTGCTTCATTATTACATTCAAGTCCTGTGCAGACAAGAAGAAAGAGTACTTACATGTACAATCCAGCATACAGATGAGCACCATACACAAATATTTTAGTGTACTAAATAACTGAATGAAGATAAGATCAAATTATAAGATGTTAAAAAGATATTAGGGGCCAGGGAGATGGCTCAGTGGAATAGCACTTCCCTGGCAGGCGAAAGGGCCTGAGTTCAATCCTCAGTTCCGCCAAAAAGAAAAAAAAAAAAAAAAAGGTATAGGGATATAGTTCAGCACCATAAGCACCTGCCTAACAAGTGCACGGTCCCAAGGTTCATCCCTGATACTGAAAAAAAAAAATAAGATATTGATGCCTATTGCACAAACAACTTTATCCTGAATTATTCTTGGTCTACTTCAAAAGAGAAAAATCAGAACTATTAAAAATATGTATACTGAAATAGGTTTCAAACGTTAGGAAAATCATTACAAATTAGCAAATCCACCAAATAAGGGAAGAACCAGAATAGCATCATATGCAGATTTCCTTCCTTTCACTAAGGAAATATTTTGATCATTAATTATACATCAACTCAGAGTAAATAAAAAGAATACATTGAGATGATAAAAAATAGAAGGAAAAAAAACCAAAGAAACAAAATCAAACAACAGCACAATTTAAAACTCTGATGCACGTAATCCACTATACAAAAACAATCTACTAATTCTAACAATTAAGCTCCTTCAGTTACATTATCTCTGTATTTACCTGCGAGGAATCTGCTTGAGCTAATTCTGTGATGACCTTCAATATCTGGTGCAGATTTGGTCCTTGATCTTCAACAAGAAGGTAAGATAACAGAAGAAAAACGTGCATGGGGACCACTGCGGTAATCGGGAGTGAGGACTCCACTGAAGCCAGCCACTCCCGCACTGCCACCTCCTCTCCCAGGACTTCAAGAATCCGACAGGCTGTGAACACTGAACCATAAACGCTGGTTACAGGAAATGCAAGCCTACAGGAGAGCTGAAAAACAAATCCACAAAAAGCCATGAATACATGAAATAAAAATATGTGCAAGAAACATATTTCTGACATTCACTTTTGTTCTACATTTTAAGAAAACATTCCTTCTAGCTAAATGAATACAAACTTTTAATTCCTGCAAAAAACCTCACTCCCCACATTTGAGGTAATAAGATTAAAGAAAAACAGTTGTTGAAGGAACTCCAGAACATTTTATCACAAGTTTTTCTCCTCTTTACCATTCATTCCTACTTAAAATACAAAAGCAAGAGATCAATATATAAGATCCAGAAGTAACAGTGCTTGAAAAAAGCCACTATCACTAAGGAATTCAGCAAAAAGGAACAAGATACAAAAACCAGCGCATTTGCCCAGCTCCAGCCCCTCGAAGAGGCTTCCCAGGGAAGCTGGTAGACTTGGACAGAGCACAATTCATATTTGAATAGAAAGTAGGTTGACAGGAATAGGGTTGGTTCAGCTGAAACCTGTGAACGAATTAACAATGGTGAATAACTTCTGTAATTGAAGCATGACAGTTCTAAACTGAATAATAAACACAGAAGATGTTACATTTCATTAAATCTGAGAAATGGCTTCTCACAGAACAAAAGTAATGCAGCCAGGGCAGACTGAACAGAACGGTGCATGATACTGCTTGCAGGAATGGCCCAGGATTATACATGGTCTACTAATAAATCCAAAACATGTACAGTGCTGTTGTAGTCAGGGTTTACAAGGAAAAGAAGTAATACAGAACACATAATTTATAAAAGTATTTTATCATATTCACCCCAAGGGTCAAATCCAAAAGAGTAGGAGATGTGTCCAAACACTAAAGACCCAAAGAATCCAGCTGAGGGCCTGGAACCCACAGCAATGTCCTGCATGGATCCAGCTAAAGACCTAGAGCACGTGGCAGTGTCCTCCATGAGCCCAACTGGAGGCCCGGAGCCCTTAACGTCCCAGACAAGCCTGGATCAAGGATGTGCCCACAGGTCAGTAGCAGAAGCTAGAAAGTCTGCACCAGCAAGATAAAGGATCTGTGTCAGCAGACTGAGAGACTGCACTGCAGCCAGAGGCAACACTCAAAGTTAAGGACCACGCCACACCTTGACACCAGTTGTCAATCCACCACAATGTGACGAAACATATTAGAAACCTCTAATTAGAACTGTCCAGTCATTCAAGCCTAATTTATTTGAATAAAAAAGACTGAAGGATAAGAAGTAAAACTTAAACTATAAAAATTTATAATAACAGATTTATTGAGATACATAAAATGCATTGTTTTAAAATTTACAATTCAGTGGATTCTAGAAATTCATGGATTTGTGCAACCGTCTATATGTAACTTTCAAACGTCTCATCACCCCAAGGGGAAACCCCATGCATTAACAGTCACTCATTTCCCTCCGCAGCTCCTCCAAACCTGTGGAAACTACTAATTACTTTCAATTCCTATTCTAGTTATTTTACGTAATAGGAACCATATAATGAATAGTATCTTGTGACTGGCTTCTTCTACTTAGTATGTTTACAAAATTCATCTACATCACAATTTGTAGTAGTACTTCATTCCTTTTCATTTGTTGGCAAATCATACTTGATTAGATAAATATACCACGTGGATACTTGGGTTGCTTCAATTTCAGGCTATTACAAATAACACGGTGAACACTACTACAAATGTTTTTGTGAAGATGTTAGTGTTCAGTTCTCAAGCACATGTGTAAGAACAGACTTTGAAATTTATTTGAAATTAATCACTCTAAAAAAATGAAGTTCTATCTTTATTGATAAGAAAAGATTTTCAGAATGAAAATACAATACACAGCATGCTACTATTTTTTAAGAGAGTGAGGAGAAAGAATTATAAGATTAAGAAAAGCATGTGGTTAGTGGCCACTAGTCACCCCTTGGGACCACGGGACTCAAGGCCGAGAAAGAGGCTTCTCATTGTATACTAGTTTATACTTTCTAAACCATGTAAATGTATTACTATTTCATATATACCTGTGTGTGTGTGCATGCGCATGCACATGTACTATTTCAAAAATATGTATACCATATATACATACATACATTCAGAAATATTACATAAAATATATAAAAGTATAAAATCTGAAAGAATGTATATCTTCATAGTTCTATCTCTCTCGAAACTCTTCTTCCCAAGAAAATTAAATTCATTAATGAGGAAGGCCATGATCATGGCCCTGAGTCAACACAGCTATACCCCCAGAACAACGTTCATCTCCTCAGTGACCACTTCCTCCTCTTCCCGCACTCCACTCCTGACTGCTACTTCCCTTGGTCTTTGCCACCTGCACCGGGAGCCTCCAGTTTGCTCCATGTGTCACTAGCCCACCACTCAAACTCCACCCCAGCAGAAATCCACAAAGTCTAAGTCTCCCTGTCTCAATTCAGAGCATCTCCCCATCTCCCTGCCCCCAATCCTCTCTGACGTCAGAGTTAATAAAGGTTACCACCTTAAATAAAAAAATTTTTAAAAAAACGAAGACCAAGTTCTTTAGACTAATGACAGGCAACACTGAACTTGAAATTTAAAAAAATAGAACCTCAGCACAGCCATGCCAGCCCTCAGTCATCAGGTAGGACTTACTTTCATCATTTGGAAAATTTCAGTAACAAGTAACTTCCTGCCAAAGTTAATGAGCACCCAATAAAGATTCTAGCGTAGAGCCTAAAAATAGCAAAATACAGGAACGTATTATCCCTGTCTTCATGGGGAAAAAATAAAACCAGTGGATACAAGTACAAAAGAACATAATTTGGAAATCATGAACCAAAGTTAAATCAAAACAGGAATGTTATAGAGATGCACAAGAGTAGACAATACAACAGACAGGCAACACTGTATTATGTGAAGGACTGTGCTCAGGATTGGGTTTTGTTTTCTGTTTATTTGTTTTAGTACAGTGAAAGCAGCAGAAGAAAGTAAAACGTGAAGCAAGATGTCGCAGAGCAGTATCTGCCACTCTGACTGACGGCAGCCACGGGCAAAGTCTCAGCGCCAGGATACAATGCGCATCTCCTCAGTACTGGCCGCCAAGCCCTGGCCCCCACCTGAGGGGACACCTATGAAAAGGCTGGAAAACCCTTCCTTTCAGAGGAGAAAGGAAACATCAAAAATGAACAGCAGGTTTGTATTAAGTGCATTCTAACTCACTAACTAAAAGAGAAATCATAGAAGACCAAATTTAAATGCATACAACATGGTTGTACAGTTTTGTTTGTTCTTGTCATTTTGAGACAGGGTCTCAATATGCAGCTCAGGCTGGTCTTGGGCTTACTTTGTAGCGCAGGCTGGGCTCAAACTCCCAATGCTCCTCCTGCCTCAGCCTCCCGAGACCTAGGCTGACAGGTGTGTGCCACTTGTTTTGTTTTGTTTTGTTGGTACTAGGAAGTGAAACCAGAGACTGTGCACTAAGCTACATCCCTAGCACTCTTTTGTTTCCTTGTTTGTTTCTTTCTTCTCTGAAACAGGACTGCAAAACATACTTTATCAATAGTAGTTAAGAATTTTTATTTTAAAAACCTTTACTAACAACGTCCAGATAACATTAGGCGTGAGACCCAGTCCTAGCCCAGGTCCGGAGAGTGTGTGCAGAGCTTCCTGCTAACCTGTGCCGGCGGGACCAGTCCCAGCCCAGGCCCAGCGTGGACCGGACCATCTCCCACCCCCTCGGGCTGCCCCCCACCACACCGCCAAACCTCCCCCACCCCTCCCGCCCAGTAGGAATTTCTGCAGACTGCCGGGAACCCCCAGACCCAGTCCTAGCCCAGATCCGCAGACTGAAGGAGCTGAGCACAGCAGCCAGACCTGAGCCAGACGCAGCTGGATAAGTCCAAACTCTGTAGAGCTCCACCTGAACTTCAGTACGTGTGAAGGTTATAACTACAGCAAAGATCTACAACAAAG
>NW_004524620.1:14814248-14825049 GCF_000260255.1 Octodon degus | reverse complement strand
AAAAAAAAAAGAAAATCCATTAAAGCTGTAAGAATTCTAAAAATGTCAAAAAAAAAAAAAAAAAAAACATTAGGCGTTAGCCATAAGACAGACTATAAGACTATACATATTTAACTAAAGGAGTTTCAAAAAGAAATTTTAGGGCTGGCCTAATAGCTCAGTGACTAAAGTGCCTGATTAGGTAGGAGCACAGTGGACAGAAAAAAATAGAAATTTTATATAGCTGAGTGGTACAGATTTTTATTAATGGTAAATAATAAAGACTCATCTATAATAAAGCTTAACAACAATGGGGAGAAAAGATAAGGGAAATCGAACATTGCAGTACTCTTAGAAGTAGGACACATTCTACCATTCTGTGAGGCCAAGACAGGAAGATCACAAGTTTAAGCCTTGATAATAAATTAGCAAGATCTTGTTTCAAAAAAAATTTTTTTCTTTAATTTTAAAAAGGACTGGAGGGGGCCAGGGAGATGGCTCAGTGGAGTAAGTGCTTCCCTGGCAAGCGCAAGGGCCTGAGTTCAATCCCCAGTTCTGAAAAAAAAAAATGACTGGAGATTACAACTTAGTGCAAAGGCCCTAGCTTCAATTTGAAATAAGGCCAGAAAAAAATTTAAAAAAGAAAGAAAGAAGTTATATGGATCCTTCATCAAACTAGAAGCAGAAGACTGGATGAGGTCAGACCTCAAGAGGGTCATTCTGGCCCTTGCTTCTCTCTGAGAAATCTAAGTCAGAGCTGAGTGATCTGGCAGTAGTCGATTACAATCAAAAGATAACCCACACCACCTTGTTCTAGGTCATTCAGAAGACATGACCTATGTTTATTAATTCTTTGTTAACTTTCAACAAAACTAGCAAAAACCAGTTTACTTCAACTTACTATTAATTTACCATCTACCTCATTATTTACCAAAATACTCCTGTAACTTACAGAAAGGTGAAAAATATATTGTGTAGGAAGAAAGGAAAGGTGAAAGCAATATGGTATAGGCTACAGCCAAACAGCCAAAATATAAACTTCAACTTTATCCTTTATCATCTATATAATCCAGTTAGTTAACCTTTCTAATGTGTTTCCTACTTTGTAAATAAATTTTTAAGAACAATCTCAGTTCAGTAAGAGATGACCACCTGCTAGGCATGCCCAAGGCCTTTTGGTCTTATCCCCAGCATCAAGAGACAGAGACAGAGAGACACACAGACAGACAGACAGACAGACAGACAGACAGAATGAGAATGTGAATGAATCACTCCTTAAGAGCATAGCTAAAGAAGAATAAAAATAGTTGGCAAGGAAAAAATATAAAATGACGTGAACAGTTTCTCAAACAGTTGAACAGAGCTGTAATATAACCTAGTAATTCTACTCCTGAGTTTCTACTGTAGATAAAACACAAAAACTTGTCATGAATGTTCATAGTAACCCAAAAGTGGAAATAATCCAAAATTTTATCCACAGTCCGGGAGATAGCTTAGTGGCATTAAGTACCTGCCTGGCAAGCCCAAGATCTTGAGTTCAATTCCTGGTACCACAAAAAGCAAAACAAAACAAAATTTCATCAACATGAATAGAAAAATAAAATATACTGATCAATAAAACATTCAGCCATAAGAGGAAATGAAGTACCAGTGGATGAAACCCAGAAACATTAAGCAAAATTTTTAAAAGCTGATCACAAAAGATCACTTACCGTGTGGTCTCATTTGTTTGAAATGTCCAGAATGAACAAAAGCACAAAGAAAAAAAGGGGCTTAAAGGTGGCCTAGATGGAGGAGGGGACTGGGGCATCAGAGGGCAGGGATTAAGGGTTGTGGTATGGGGGGAGGTGACAGTGTTCTACAATTAATGGTGGAAATGGATATACAACTGTGAATACACTAAAACCCACTGTATGTACACTTTAAATGTGCAAAATGTATGTGACTGTATTTAAGAACAGCTCTTAAAAAATACTTGGCCTCTCATCACAGAAACCTTGGTGAGTTATATGCCTTCTCTGTGCCTCTGTTATATCTCAGGTAAAATGAGACTATTAATATTATCTACCCCAGGGGCCAGGGATATGGCTCAGTGATACAAGCACCTGCCCAGCAAGTACAAGGTCATGAGTTCAATTCCTGGTATCCTCAAAAAGAAAAAAAAAAAAAAAAAAAAAACCTCAAAAAAAATTAGCCATGCTGGCCCTGCCCCCAGGGCACACTGAGACAGCAACTGAGACTAGGTGTGGTGGCACATGCCTGCAATCCCAGCGCTTGGGAGAATGAAAACAGGAGAATCACTATGAGTCCAATCTGTGTAGTGAGACTCTGTAGACTCTGAACTAAATACCAAAAAAAAAAAAAATTGCCATAAAGAAGGATAAAGTTGAGTCATTTGTAGGAAAATGAATGCATCTTGAGACCATAATGCTAAGTGAAATAAATCAGACACAGTTAAACATCTCCAGTAAGAGATAATTTAAAGAGTACAAGTAATTTAAAGAGTGAAATAAAAGGTTGATGACAGGATACAGGGAGATGGGAAAGAGACCTGGCAAAGAAGAGTGAAGGAAGACAGAGTAGAAGGGAGTAGACAGGACTGAGATGTATTGTGTGTAAGTATCCACCTCACATGAATGCACTCATTATGCGTCACATGCATATACTAATAAAAATCACATAAAGGAGTACAAAATTACGTCCCTTGAAAAAAATGTGGAGTAAAAAATAAGTTATTATATAGCAAATACTTAGAATGGAGTACGAACATATGAAGTACTCAATGAACAACCCCATGAACTAGGTGTTTTGTTATTCATTTTACTACAGCACACACAGCTGGAAACAGGGAGGCGACATGATGGACCTATTACAGTTATGGTGAGAAACATGAATTGACCTATATAAGTCCTGATATGCAATACTTAAAGAATTTAACACGAGCTATGAGTAGGACAATGATAATCCATTGAAAATTTTGATTTTTAGAAACAAGGTATTTTCTGCCTCCTACAGCTCTGAAGAACCTATTACCAGGGACTCCAAAATATTACACTCAATTTAAAGCATACACACAAACACACTTTTAAGAACACATGGGGACCCTAGAACAATTTCACAGCAATGCAGTTTGTCCTCCCAAATGGTTACAGGAATCTGGCTCAGAAGTTTCCTCTACCACTTCTCACTGCCTTCTGAAACAGCTCTTCTAACTCCGCCTCCCTGGCTGCACCAATCCTTTGTGTGTTAGCTCCAGACCAAGCCAGCTCTGTCCAGCTCTGTGACACTGCAGTGCTACTTGTCAGGCGAGGCTCCTTTGCCCTGGGGCACAGTGTTAATCCTTATAAACAGGGGCAAAGAAGAGATGCTACAGGGATTTCAGGGAAAGGCCTCTCTCCTGGCCAATCATACCTATTTGCCTACCATAGCTGCCAAAGGCACGCAGAAAACGTGCAGTTTGGCCTTCTCTGAATCTACTCTTGCCTGAAACATTCTAGCAAATTGCATCATTCAGCAAGCTGTAGCCACATTTCTCCAGAATGTCTGAATCCTGCCACAGGTGTATATGGGGGAGAAGTCCCTCCAAATCCCTTTCACAGGTAGCCTCCCTCTCCCTAAGTCTTAGAAGCAGGTGATGCTCCCCACTTCCAGTAATTAAAGCCTTTCACTATTTGATGACGTTTTCCTCCCTTGGCTGGGCCCTGGCTCACCTCCAATACCTGAACTTCCTGTACCTCCCACGCTCTCATGAGAGAAGTGGGAGGTGGAATTTTTTAGGCACTTCAGAATTTACAACCAGTGTTTGATTTTTTTTTTTTTAACACCTGAAGAAATGGCCGTAGGTGATTTTAAGTACCACATTTAGTCACTAAGGAGAAAATAACAATACTATCCAATACATTGTTTTTTAAATTTTATTTTATATTTTGAGACAAGGCGTCCCTAAGCAGTTTGGGCTGGCCTTGTGCTCACTTTCATAGCCCCCAGGCTGGTCTCAAATTTGCAGCAATCCTCCTGTCTCAACCTCACGTCCCAAGTTGGGCCAAGAAGGCCCAGTGTTCTGGGGCGGCTTGCCCAGGGCAAGGTATGTGGGGCCGGGGATCAGGTGCTTATGCCTCTGAGCTGTCTCCTCAGACCCTGTATTTTTAAGACTTCCTGGATTTTTTTTAAATGAATAGCACATTTGGTATCTTGCAGTATGTATATTACATACTAGAAGAATCCAATATGTTTATTTCACAATTATCAAAACTTCAGAAATGGCGAGCTAATTACAGAATTGGACAACTCGGCAAATGTAACCTTGTTTTTATTCACCAGAAGAGTTATACTCCTGAAGCACTGCCATAGTTCTGTAGTGGATTTCTAATTGGTGGCCAACTTGTTATACTCAGCTGAATTAAACTCATGTGGTACTGGGTGTGAGGGGCTCACCTGAGGATTGTTGGCAGCAGCATAAGAGGCAGAACTGGGGAAGCTCTTGGGAGGATGGTAGGGAAGCTGTTTTAGAGAAGCTGTTGGAGTTCTTGGAAGCTGCCGGTTCTCTTGAGCTACTCTGCTGGGTGAATTGTCATGCTGGCTTTCCTGATGAACTTGGCTGTTCTTGTGGCTGAAGGAGCTTGGGACCTTTGTTGTCACTGAGGATGGCTATGGTTCATTTTGGGGAGCACTGGTCCTCATTTTGAGCATCACTTTCTGGCTGTGAAGGGGAAGATGGTGACTGCTTAGCCTCATGGAGAAGCTTGTCATGTTGGCTTTTCTAATGGGAACCTAGCTTTCCTCATCGCTGGACATAGGGACCTCACTGTCACTGAGAATGACTGTAGTACTTTTGGAAGGAGCTGTGATTCTTAACTAGAGCATCGCTTCCTAGCTCCAGTTCAGATTCCTCAGTCTGCCAGCCCAGATCCTTCTGCCCACTGACACAGACTTTCTAGCTTCCACTAGTAACCTTTAGGATTTTCCAATGCAGATCCGTGAAGCAGGCCTTCATGAGACATTGCCATAGTCCTCCCGTTGGACTAGTGAGAGGCACTGTTATAGGCTCTAGGTTTTCAGCTGGGCTCATGTAGGCTATTAGGATCCAGTCCCTCAGCTGGATTCTTTGTACAGGATCTCAGCATAAATCCTGAGGGCATTTCACAGACCTTCTCAGATCAAAAAGCTACAACTCTTGTTGCACAGGTCCTGCTTTACCTTGGTTTTAACCATCCAGTGTGTAGACAGATTTCCTGCACTATTTGTATATGACTCTTTTGGTGATTATAAAATAACCTTATCAACTGTGTCCTGTACACCTTGCAAAACCCCAAACCACAACAAGTTCCAAATCAAATGCTGCCCGTCAGTCACCAATGGAAAAGACAGAAAAGCAATGGAAAAACATAAAGAAAGAAAGAAAACTTGTGGCTTTTATACAGAAGTATTTCTTCAGTAAATCAAGATAGTAAGTTGTGTTCATCACTGAATAAAAATGTATGAGGCAAAATCGTTTGATAATAACAATAAGCTTGTCTTCTGGATGGTTAACAACCTAAGTTTGCAGACCAAAATTAGAGAAAAAGGAGGGCTACAAGGAAAGCCAACATTTTGGCCCTAGCCTTCTAAGGTCAATTAAGACTCAGGACATATGAGAACTTGTACTGTAACGTCATGTACCTCGGTAGTGTCCCAAATTTTCTGATCAAGAAGATTATGGGGCCAAAGAGGAAAGTGATCGATGACGTAGAGTGTGCCTAAGGAGAGTCACAAGGGGAGAAGATACTCTCTCAGGCTTTCACAGAGAGCACATTGGCCAAGCAATGGCCGTGACTCATCCATATGGCTGACACTGACAAAAGTTCTACAATCTGAGGTACAGGATCTCAGCATAAATCCTGAGGGCATTTCACAGACCTTCTCAGATCAAAAAGCTACAACTCTTGTTGCACAGGTCCTGCTTTACCTTGGTTTTAACCATCCAGTAGAAAAGTATGAAAACGAAATATAGGAAGTAAAGCCATGTTGTTATGTTGAGCTGTGGGGGACTCAGGTCAATAATTTCTGACACTGCCAGTTAAACAGAAGACCCAATGCTATTATGGGCTACTGGACTCTTTTTGAATATTTTGCTGAGTTTACACACCTATAACATTCAATAACGGAACTTAAAAAAAATGGGGTATAACTATGAATGTCCATTTTGTATCTGTGTATTCAAAGTGGTTGGGATAGATATATAGTTGCATTCTCTTAATGAATAGAATGATTTTTTCTAATGGTGTTTGTAAGTAGGATCACAAGTCTGCATCTTGTACAGCAATTAACCACTAAGAAGAATATATGCAGTGTATTATTTGTTGAAACTGTACTTTCGATTTGATTTGAAACTGTCTCATTGCTATATGTTTATCAATAAAACTTTGAGAAGAAAAAAAAAATGTATGAGGCATAATGGCACACAACTGTAATTCTAACTTCTCAGGCTGAGGTAAGAGGCCTTAAGCCTTAAGCTCCTGGCCAGACAGGACAACTTACAGGACCTTGTCTCAAAATTAAAATAAAAAGGGGGGAGGCCTAGGGATATAGTTTAGTTTAGTGGTAGGGGACCTGTGGGTTCAATCCTTGTTCCTTAAAAAAAACGACCAATGTCTACCATGTGCCAAACAATGATCAGGTATTGTGGATGTAAAGATAAAGAAAGAAATCATAGCTTATTTAAATACATAAAAAAGAAAAAATTTAGTGTGACAATTGGCTAGAGTATTTTTAACTATATTTCTCTATGATCAGCTAAAAGCAGATACTTAAAAATACTTAGAATAAAAAAACTACAAAAAGTTAACAACTGTTACAATTTATACTTTAACAGTTTAAATTGTTACAATTTCCTAAATGACTTAGGAAAGTGAGAAGAACCAAGTTCCCCTAGGTGAGCTCTTATGAGTTAGAAAAGCAAACATACAACCTCTAAATGAACACACAACATTTTGTGCATTGCTGGGGACAAAAGGAAAAGCAGTAAATGTTGATGCAGGGAGACTGAGAACATTTGGTTGGGTCTATAATAGGCAGCTCAGGGAAAGAAATGAAAGAGCACAAAAGCAAAGATTCAGGAAAAGACCTGAGAGTGCGAGGCGAGCTGAACTCACAAGTGTGCTTGGAGGAGAGTTGCAGACAGACGTAGGAAGAAAAAGGCCAACATTAAAATATGTGTTAAAAGGGCTATCATATACCTACTAAAAGCCTCAGTAAGGTGTCACCTTATCACAAGACAGATGTTTATAGCCCTAACAATGTTCCTTTCTCTTCCCTCTTCTTTGCCACCTGCTAAAGAGAATGTCCAGCTATTAGTGTTGATAAATAAGATACAACCACACCCATAACCCAACACTGACAATACTTTCAATCAGAAAGGCAAGACTGCCAATGCAGAATGAAGGAGATAACACTAGGAAAGAAATCTAAGTCCTTGGGTATTCAAGGTAGGGAGTCCAGTGGTCTAAAGCACCTACTTAGAACAAGCTTAGCAAAGCATTAGGGACCGCGGTTCGATCCCCCAGCACCACATGCCAGCCCCGCCCCCTGGTGGGCTGAGCTGGCCACACACACCACACACACTCTCTCTGTCTCTCTCTCTGTCTCTCTGTCTCTCTCTCTCTCTCTCTCTGTCTCTCTCTCTCTCTCTCTCTCAAATAAATAAAAATAAAAATAAAAAAATAAAAAAAAATTAAAAAGGTAGGGAGATCCTCACTAAACAACACTTGCAAATAACAGAAGCCCAACTTGTACACACAGTACAGCCTGCCCTGCCCTATCCCATTCAGGATGCCCTCTGTTCTGTGTGGCCAAACCAAGAGGTGAGATAAAGAGCTATTACAATTCTTTGGTCAGAACTTGTTTGCATATTAAGGCTGATGCAAATTAATTACTGGTTTTTTTGTTTTTGTTTTTGTTTTTTTTTGGTGGTACCAGGGATCAAACTCAGGACCTTGCACTTGCCAGGCAAGCCAATTACTGGTTTTAAGTTCTGACATTTTAATCAAACAATTTGGATAGTATAGAGCTATAATATACCTTCAATTTGAATATGATGATCCACTGATTTCTACTACAACTCAAATAAGGAGTAACAACTGCAATTTTGCTACTATGACATTCAACACTACATAAGTGGTATTTTACTTTTACAAATGAAGCACCAATCATTATTCTGGCTTGTATTTATGTAATCCTCCCTCTATAGAGGCTTAAGATGTTTCACTAGTTTTACCTTTATTTAATTCCATTCCCCATAAAAGAGCTGGGAAGTAATAATACACAATACTGGAAGCAAAACTAAAAACCAAAAAACATAGGCCCTGACCAGTACTGGACTAGAACCCAGTCACTAACCCAACATTGACAATACTTTCATCAGGAAAAGTGAGACTGCCAATGCAGAATAAGACAGATAGCACTGGGAAAGGCATACGACAGAACTGCTGCCTTACAGCTTGGGGCAAAGGAATATGACATGCACAGGAAATATCAAGAGCCATTATTTCAGGGAATACAAGTCTTAGTACTGATTCCAGAATGTTCAGGCATTCAAAGAGCATTTTCCACCATGGACTGCTCCAGATTTAGCCATATGTTTTACTGCTAATAGGAAGAGGAGGAGAAGACAAAGAGGAGGAGGAGAAAGGTGAAAAGGAAAAAAAGAAATAAAAAGGGAGGAGGGGGAGAGGGAGAACAAGAGGAAGAGGAGGAAAGATTCCATGTTCAAATATATATCTTTAGAAAGTAGATCAAATATAATTAGGTTCTATTCTGTAAGATTCCTCACAATATTTAGTGTCTAATCTCTAAGAGGAAGAAAGATAATCTACAAAATTTATTTCACAATGAGATTACTCTCCTTTCTCATAGTCAGAAGAATTCACTAGCATCTCCTATACTGTTGCCTGACAGAATGGTAAAGTTCAATGATAAGAGTTTATACACAAACACATGCTTCATCAGGAGGTGAAGTGATCTGCAGAGAGGGAGAACGTATAGAGATACTGTAAGAGAAACAATAATGAACTCATTACCTTTTGGTGGCCACTCCTGTGGCACTCCTGCTGGAGCACTTCCAAAAGCGTTAGGGCCAACTGCTGCCTAGAGGGACCATCTTCATCCACGGACATACAGTCTTCCAAGGCAGTAGAGGATGATATCTGAAGAAGTGGCATCACAAGCACCAGCGATGACTTTGGTATTTTCTGACCCTCAGTGAAAGAGAGGAGCTTCAATGCTAGTCATAAAAACAACAATAATTCACATTTTTTAAATTAATGACACAAAAATGTTTGATATTTCGACAGATAGGGTAAACCGAACTGCATATATTGCAGGTTAATAATTAGTTTCTCTTCTGGAGGGTGAACAACCTAAGTTAGCAGATCGAAATTGGAGAAAGGGAAGGGCTGCATGGTTAGCCAACATTTGGCCCTAGCCTTTCAAGGTCAGTGAAGACTCGGGACATAGGAGAACCTGTACTGTAACAACATGTAACTCAGTCGTGCTCCAAATTTTCTGATCAAGGACATTATGGGGCCACAGAGGAATGTGATCGATGATGTATAGTGTGCCTGGGGAGAGTCACATGGAGAGAAAAAACATTTTCTCAAGCTTTCACAGAGAGCAAATTGGTCAAGCAATGGCCATGACTCATCCTCATGTCAGACACTGACAAAAGGATGTACAAAAGGCGGTACAGGGCTACAGGATAAATCCTGAGAGTACTTGGCTGACTTTATCAGATACAAAAGTTACATTTCTTGGTATATAGGTCTTGCTATATCTTGGTCTTAACCATCCAGCAGAAAAGTATAAAAATGAGGTATATAAAGTAAATCCATATTAATACGATGAGCTGTAAAAGGCTCAAGTCAATAACTTCTGAGGATAACCCACTAATATTATAGACTGCTAGGCAGTGTTAGATTGTTTAGTTGAATTCAAACACCTATAGTATTTAGATGCCAATAGAATATTCACCTCTGACAGGACCAAAAAAAAAAAAAAACTGATCAGAGGAAAGATCATTTTGTATTTATATATACAAAATAGCTAGGATAAATTTACAGCTACTTTCACTTAATTCAATGAGAAGAGAGAGGTGTACTAACAGTGTTTGGACAGAATATGCTGTCTGCTTCTTGTACTATGGATAACCACTAAGAAGATAACAATGTACAATGTATTGATTATCAAAACTGTCCTATTAATCAGCTGTGAAACTGTCTCATTCATATTTATTTCTCAATGAAAAAAATTTTTTTAAATTAATTAATTAATGGCACAGCCAAATAAAATGCTACTTTAAGAGTGACATGCCAGAGATGTTACTTGCCCTTTTAGGCCTGGATCAGATGCATATGTAGGATGATAAATCTCATTGTAAAAGGAAATAAATATTATCTAAAATAAGCTCATTATATATATATAACTAAAATATTGATATGCTATAAGAAAATATATATCATGTGTAATACTGTGTACATCAATTACTTTTTAGGCCCGTATGACATTTTTAGTACAATTCAACAGACAACCTTCATAATTTCTCAGTGCCTGTTATTGCCCTCAGTAAACAGCCAAGAACCCAAATCTCTTGATGAGTGGAGAACAAGGACAATATACATGCCGCTCTTACAAAATTTGAAAACTTGTATTAGCAGATGCTTAAGTGAACAGCATGGTGAAACAGGACTGCCCTTCAGTAGTGAATGCTAAGAAACATGTTGCAAAGGCCTAAAGCCCTTAACCAGCATAATAGACACATCCATGTTTAATAAGAGACTCCTTTTTTACCATG
>NW_004524620.1:14809640-14814098 GCF_000260255.1 Octodon degus | reverse complement strand
CACATATACAAATGTACAATAACTTAACTGCATGTACAACTTCCCAGATAAAAATTAGCTGAATGCATTAACACACACACACACACACACACACACACACACATACTTCTTTCACAGTATTTTTGAGGTTACTGAATAAACCTTGACTTTCTGACTAGCTGTTACTTATAGCCTCAGAGCTACATTATCAAACGAGTCAAATGATTTCCCAATAAACACAGACAAATTCTACAAGCCTTAAATCACCTTTATGGGTTTTCACTGTTTAATTTTAAAATCATTCCTAAGTTAAACCTTACCATTATCTGAAATATAAACGGTTGTTACTATAAGAATACTAACTTACCTTTTTTTCTAAATATTGGTGTTAATGCATAATTGCCTCTGAGATATTATGAAAATCACTGTCTTTAACAAAAGGGGAAATCATGTCATTGCTTTTTATAGCCTTAATTATTTTTAATCAAGGCCAGTGTCAATAATTATAAAGCATATATGATATTAACACTGTGCAATTTAAAAACTTGAAACTATTATTATTCTCTTGGCTAGCCTATTTGTTTGAATATCCATTCCTAATAAACCAAATAGTTTTTCCTTGCCTTTCAACATTAGTTTTTAATATGGTTAATTCACCTAATGAAGGCAAATTCAAAACAAATGCTCATTTAAGATTGATATATACATCAATTCATGTATACGTAATACAACTGATACAAGATCAAACATTCATGTAAGTATTTGAGTGGCCTTGTATCAATTCTATTACATATATATGAGCCACAGGATTGTTGTGTGGCTTCAGAAATGTAGTTTCTCTAAAGCTTTGGAATTTTTTATCAAAAACAATATAATCCATTTACAGAGAAGTCCAGAAAAGACAGATCTACAAAGACAAAAGGCAGGTTAGTGTTTTATCTTGGACTAAGAGTGGGAATAAAAACTAACAAAAATAGGCACAAGAAATTTTAGGAGGATGACAGAAATGTTCTAAGATAAGATCATCATAGTTTCCATGAAGCTACAAATTCAATAAAACTTTCATGAAATAATAAAATATGGCAGTCATAAATAGCAAAACTGGTAACCTGTACCTAGGAAGATCCCATGTGTGCTTCTATAGAGGAAAAAAGCAAGGGACTGATAAGGATTGAGAAAAAGGGCACAAGTGCCTTAAGGCTGTTAGGAGAAAAGCAGAGTGGTGCTCAAACTCTGAATGCCAAAGATCTCTGTAAAAGCTGTTTCCAGGCATATCATACATGAAAGAACAATTTGACCTCAAAATCATGATGAATTAAAATGACTGGAAAAATGACCTATATACTAGGTATTTATCTCAAGCACTCTGTAAAAATGAAGAAGAGAGTATATCAACATACCATGGTATTACAAAATGTAATTCAGATCGATGCCCACTACTACACAGATTGTCATGGGCCAAGCAAAGATAGGTGACATTAATGTAATATTATTGCTTTTTATATATTATAACCTGACAAGTATATAAGCAGTACTGCAAATTCTGGTATATGGAACCTTGTATAAGATAATACCTTAGATTAAAAAAAAAAGTTATTCTTGAGTTCAATCCCCAGTTCCACCAAAAAATTTTAAAATAAAACTCTAGTAACGATTAGAAAATTCTAGAACAGAAACACAAAGTACACAGGACATCAGGATAGGTGGTTGAAGCCACTCCTGCCAAAATCTGTGTTATATTTAATTTTATGCTATGTATTTTTATTTACCTAGATTCAAGATTGGTTTCTGCTGACTTGCTGGTGTCTGTAGAAGAAGTAAAGCTAGTCCAACAATAACCAATTCAGCAGCAAAGTCCTAAAAGAATAAAACAACAAAAAAGGTTTGTCGAAGCGATTCCCAGAACCATGGCTTTAACTTGTATCCAGAAAGAATATATTTACTATGAATAATTGCCAACTTCTATAAAACACTTTGTACAAATCTGTGCTATAGAAAGAATTGATAAATGCCTCACAGACAGAAAAAAACTTAGAATATTTTATGATGTGACCAAAAAACAATGGGCTAAAATCAAAAGAATTCTTAGGAAAAACTGCTTAACACAACAGACTGACCAATCTTCAAAGCAGTCAGTTTTTCCATGCTCGTTTAAGAATGATATATACATCAATTCATGTACACGTAATATCACTGATACAAGATCAAACACTCATGCAAGTATTTGAGTGACCTTGTATCAATTCTATTATATATATATGAAAAATTACTCAAAAAATTACTTGACTGCTAAGTTTAAAATAATTCATTTCTTCCAAAAATGAAAACGAAAAAGTAATAATTTATTTTTGAAAGGTAGCTCTATTTTCCACTTACCTAACATGGGATTTCTCTATATAATTTGCATAATGAATTACATTAAATACTTTTTAATAAATCATATAATAAAAGAAATATTAGTGCCACACAGGCAGATTATTTCTAAATTACAATATTTTATTAAGTATATTTAAATGCAACAATGCCATAACCATATAAACATAAAATCATTAAATTGAACAAGAATATGAATAAAATGAACACAATACATGCACCTTGAGTTCTAAGAAAATGCAAATGACATGTTAGTTGAAGAGTCTAAGTAAAGAAAATAATGCATTATCTTACAGGACAGGAAGCCTCCAAGTAAAGTAGATTAAGGCAAAAAAGAAAACAATTTCCAACACAGAATTATGTTTTTTTTTTGTTTTTTTTTTTTTTTTTTTTTTTGCGGAACCAGGGATTGAACTCAGGCCCTTGTGCTTGCCAGGCAAGTGCTTATTCTACTGAGCCATCTCCCCAGCCCCCCAACACAGAATTATGTATCCTGCAAAACTATCTTCAAAACTGATGCAGAAATGAGGTATTTCCATGACAAAGAGCACCTTAAGAAATTCATGGAAAAGAAAATGGCAGATGAGTGATAAGCAGCAAGACAAGTCTTGTTTCTAAGATCTAGACTCCAGACATTGGAAAATAAATTGCTTTAAAAAAAATAAAAAGAAGAAGGGGAGCAGATTACTAGAAATCTGAGGAGATAGCTCAGTAGAGTAAGAGCTTGCCTGGCAAGGGCAAGGTCCTGAGTTCAATCCCTGGTACCACAAAGACAAACAAAAATAAATAAATAAAACCAAGGACTATTTCTTGCCTGTGATGCCCCTCTGCCATGCCCCCCTGCCTTCCTTTAAGCCAGCGAAGTCTGAATTGAAACCTTCTATGAACTGTGAACTAAACAAACCTTTCCTCCTTTAACTTGTGTCAGGCATTTTGCCTCAGCAATGCGAAACGTAACCAGATAATACTATAGATTTCTAAGTTTAAGGGCCCTACATTATTGGTTCTTATGAAGTGCCAGTATCCAGTTTGTCTTGAACAATATTACTGCTGCTGAAATACTTGATATTGCCAGGGTCACACAATTGCTGGTATTAATAGATGTTTTCTCTATGACAGTATCTGGAATACTTTTGTGACAGTACAAATACTGAACATTCACAAAGCACTGAGTGTTAGGCCAACTACTCAACACATTCCTCTACCATACTAATAGAGCTGATCAGATCTTGTGACAAAGGCAAAGGACTATGGTTAACCACTCCCTAAGTGCATCACTCCCAGACTGACTAAAGAGATCTCTGTAGTAGTAAAAAAGTCCTTCCACAGTAAGAGACCAGATACCTAAGCATAAATCTAACAAAAAACAATAAACATGAGAAGATAAGGCAACAAAATGCCCCCAAAACTCCCAAGTCCCTCAAAATCAATCCATGGGCCACTTAAAGAGAGGAAAGCAAAAGCCACTCAGCCAAGTTACTTGAAAGAAAAGCAGGGAAGATTGTAAAAATAATCAGTGAGGTGCCGAGTGAGCTCACAGAAAATATAATTACAGATATTTCCTGTATAACAACTAACTGTTCAGACTTACAACCCAGGTGCACTGTTGAGATTTACAACACACCAATTAGACCTATGAAGTTCCATTCTTTTTTTTTTTTTTTTCTTGACAGTCCTGTTATCTTGTTTTAAAAGCCTATTTTTGGAGCTTGCAGGTTAGCTCAGTTATCTATGTTCCTGCTGAAGCAAACCCAGACTGGTGCAGGGGAACGAGGTTCGATCCCCAGCTCCCTATGCCTTTCCAGACCCACCATTATGGCAGCCTGAGCCAGCCCCCCCCCCCACCAAAAAAATCTTTCTCAACTTTAGGATAGCAGATAAAAGCATATGCCTAGTTAGACACAGGGGACGGGAGTTCAATCCCCTTGCTTACCGTGCTAGTCCCACCTGCAGGGCACGCTACAGACAGTGATGGAGACTAGGAATGGTGACACACACCTGTAATCCCAGCACTTAGGAGGCTGAAAACAAGAATCACTACAAGTTGAGTCTATGTAGTGAGACCCTGTAGACCCTGTCCTAAATACAAAAAAGATAGAAAAAAAA
>NW_004524620.1:14804822-14809540 GCF_000260255.1 Octodon degus | reverse complement strand
GGTACTCTGGTTCACAAACACTTTCATTTGCTAACAATCTGGTTCACAAACAAAAGAATTTGGCAAATTTTTCTTTTTGTTTGTAATTCTACATCAAGTGACAAAAACAACTGTGACCACCTTTCCAGTACAAAAACAAATGTGCCCATCTTTTCCAAAATCATGGAAAAATATAGTGGAACTGAGATACCACTGTATTTATACACAATGGACTACTAAAGAAGGAAAATTTGAGTAATTTGTGGAAAAATAGATCATAATGTTAAGTGAAATAAATCAAACACACAAGCTTCAATACCACATAGTTTCTCTTCTATGAAAACCCAAAATATAAATGGTGAGTAAAATAAAAGACAGGTAATATAGAGCAGGAAGACAGCGTTCTGTCCAATGGATGAGGAAAGCAAGAGACGCAAGGAGGGAGAGGTGGGGAGGGAGGTGGGGGAGGAGATGAAAAGAGATCAGACACTTCATATGCGTACCAACCAGGCACAAGCAATGTCTTCATCCTATACTGTAAATAGGTACTTTAAATAAAAAACAAAACTTGGGAAGAAAACAAGAGAAATGCACCTAAAATTACTTCATTTTAAAATTTCACAAAAGTACTTGCAAAGTATACATAAATCACAAGAGACAAACAAAATATTACAGGAGAGGCTCACATTAAACACACTTGAGGAGACCCAGTCCTAGCCCAGGTCCACTGAGTGTGTGGGAGAGCTTCCAGCTACCATGAGCCAGCAGGAGCTACTGGTCCCAGCCCAGGCGGAGCATGGGTGAGACCCTCTTCCACCCCCTTGGGACGCCCGACACTACTCAATAGCACCTCCCCCACCCCGTCCACCAAGTAGGAATTTCTGTCCCATTCCAGCAACCCCCAGACTCAGTCCTAGCACAGGCACCGTGAGTGTGTGGGAAAGCTTCCCGCTAACCTGCACCAGCAGGACTTACTGGTCCCAGCCCAGGCACAGCATGGGTGAGACCCTCTTCCACCCCCTTGGGACGCCCGACACTACTCAATAGCACCTCCCCCACCCCGTCCACCAAGTAGGAATTTCTGTCCCATTCCAGCAACCCCCAGACTCAGTCCTAGCACAGGCACCGTGAGTGTGTGGGAAAGCTTCCCGCTAACCTGCACCAGCAGGACTTACTGAACCCACCCAGGAACAGCAAGGGTGAGACCCTCTTCCAACCCCTTGGGACACCCATCATCACTCCACAATTCCTCCCCTACTCCGCGTGCCCAGTAAGTATTTCTGCCACATTCCAGGAACCCCCCGATCCAGTCCTAGCCCAGGCACTGTGACTGTGTGGGAGAGATGCCGGCTACCCTGTGCTGACATAACCTACTGGTCCCAGCCAAGAGAGCTGCCCCTCCCCCCTACTCCACCTTGTCCCGACAAGACTCAACTCAGGCCTGGCATACAAGCCTGGGGTGAAACCCTTCAGCAGCAATCCCTGGAGAGAATGTAGGGGACAGAACCACCCAGCTAGTCCAGGAGCAGAACATCTAGCCGGAGGGGCACAACAGGTTCACAGCCAAGGGCAGCAACAGGAAGGAACTGAGCACAGCAGCCAGACCCAAGCCACGCACAGGTGGATAAATCCAAACTTTGTAGATCTGCACCCGAACTTCAGTAGGTGCTAAGGCTATAACTGCAACAAAGATCAACAACAAAGGTCAGAAGACAGTGCTACACAAAATGACAATGAGAAAGAGAAAAATGCAATCTCAGAACCCAAGCCCACCCATAACAAGTACAGAGGACACAAACACAGAACAAATTGGGAATCACACAGCTGAAATCAATGAATCAATGGCTTCTGAAATAAACAAACAGCTGCAGAAAGGTACAGAGGAACTCAGATTGGAAATGAAAAAGGAAATCCCTGAATTGATAACATCTGCAGTAAAGAATCAAATGCAGAAACATATGGAGGAAACCCAATGCCCACCCAGAACAAGTGCAGAGGACACTAGCTCAGCTCAGATGTATGAATTAATAGCGTCGACAGTAAATAAGCAACAGCAGAAAGTCATAGAGGACCTCAGAGCAGAATTATTTTCTACTAGCTCAGCTCAAATGTACGAATTAATAGCATCGACAGTAAATAAGCAACAGCAGAAAGTTTTAGAGGAACTCAGAGTGGAATTATTTTCAGAAAAAAAAAAAATTCTCAGAACTCATAGCATCTGAAGTAAAGAATCAAATACAGAAACATAGGGAGGAAACCCAATCTGAAAAAAACACTGCAGTGAAAGAATTTATAACTGCTCCTAAAGAAGACATTGATAAAAAAAATAGAGGAGATTAGAAAAATGACGGATTCCTTCAATGAGCATACAGTGAAGAAAAAGATCGCATGAAGCAGATTCAAAGAAATATAAAAGAATTTAAAATCTCAATCACAAGCTTGCAAAACTGTTTAAGTGACAGGGAAGACAGAGTTTTAGATCTTGAAGACACTGGTGCAGCTAGTGAAAATGTGAGAAAGGATCTCTTAAAAACAGGAAAGAATAATCAATCACCTGCAAGATGATGCAAAGATGAACAATGTGAGACTAATAGGCATCAATGACAAAGAAGGAGTCAATACAAATGACATTAAAATATATGTGCAGAAGTAATAGCAGAAAACTTCCCAATATGAGGAAACAATCTAACATTCAGGTAACCGAAGCATACAGAACACCAAGGAACCTCAACCCAATGAAAAATACACCGAGACACATAATAGTCAAGATCCCAGAAATTCAGCACAAGAATAATCTACTGAAAGGCACTAAAAAAAAGAAGCAGATCACATTCAAATGAAAACCCATCAGAAATATGGCCGAGTTCTCTTCACAAACCATGAAGGCAAGAAGAGCATGAAGCAGAGTATTTCAAGCCCTCTATGAAAACAAATTCGAGCCCAGATTACTACACCCTGCAGAACTCTCTTTCAAGTTTGATGGAGAAGTGAAATACTTTCATGACAAAGAACAACTAAAGAATTTCATGATGACAAAGCCAACCCTACACAGGCTGCTGAAAGATGTTCTAGAGAGGGACCAAAATGATCAGAACTCCACAAATGAGATCGGAAGCAACCAACTAAATAGGGCAAGCAATTAAACACAGGAGAAAAAGAGTAAACGACAACAGGTAAATAACATGTCAATCGTAGGTCAATACATTTCATTTCTAACCATCAATATAAATGGACTCAATTCACCAATTAAAAGAAACAGATTGGCACAGTGGATTAGGAAACAAAGTCCAACAATAGGCTGTATACAAGAAACACATTTAACTCATAAAGACATTCATAGGCTGAAAGTCAAAGGATAGAACACAAATACTACATGGCCCAGCACCTCAGAAAAAAGCAGGGGTAGCAATCCTATTCTTAGACAGTCTCAACTTCAAACCAACAATGATCAAGCGAAATAAAGAAAGCCACTATATACTGGTTAGGGGAAAAATTCAAGAGGAAGAGGTAACACAAATGTGTATACACCAAACACGGGAGCACACAACTATATAAAGCAAATCTTAATGGACATGAAAAATCTGATATCTAATACCACAATTTTAACACGAGACCTTAACACCCCCTTATCTCCAAAAGATAGATGAACCAGACAAAAACTTAGCAAAGAAATAACAGTACTGAACCAGAGCTTGAAACAAATGGACTTCGTGGACATATACAGAGCGTTCCACTCAAACACAGCTGAATACACATTTTTCTCAGCTGCACATGGGTCATTTTCTAAAATAGACCACATACTTGTCCATAGGTCATGCTTAAGTATCTGTAAGAAAAGAGAAATTATCCCATGCACATTATCTGACCATAGTGCAAGGAAACTGGAAATAATTCACAAAAGAAACCAGAAAAAAACCTTAAATACATGGAAATTAAATGACACCCTACTCAGCAACCAATGGGTCACAGAAGAAATTAAACAAGAAATTCAACAATATCTACAATTCAATGAAAATTCAAGCACAACTTATCGTAACTTATGGGATACAATGAAAGCAGTTCTCAGAGGGAAATTCACAGCTGTGAACTCACACGTTAGGAAAACAAAATGGGGACAAATAAATGCCCTCATGCTGCACCTTCCACAACTAGAAAAGGAAGAGCAAACCAAACCCAGAGCCCTCAGACGGGAAGAAATCATAAAGACTAGAGCAGAAACTAATTCAACTGAGACGAGAAAAACAAATCAAAGAATTAAAAAAGCAAAAAGCTGGTTCTTTGAAAGATTAAATTAAATTGATAAGCCCCTAGCTAACCTCATCAAAAAGAGGAAAGAAATAATTCAAATACAAGCAATAAAGAATGAAAAGGGTGTAATTACCACAGACCCAGTAGAAATTCAGAAGATTATCAATAGCTATTTTTAGAAGCTTTACTCTCAAAGAAAAGACAAAGAAGAAATGGACAGATTCCTACAAAGATACAAATTACTACAACTAAATCGACAAGATATAACCACTCTCAATAGCCCAATAACAGCCAATGAAATACGAGATGTAATTAAAAACCTACTGAAATTAAAAAATTAAAAAAATAAAAATAAATTCACTAGAAAGAAAAAAAAAATCCTACCGACAAAGAAAAGTCCAGGTCCGGATGGATTCACAGCTGAATTCTACAAGAAATTTACAGAAGATGTATTCCCTATACTCCTCAAACTCTTCCATGAAATTGAAAAG
>NW_004524620.1:14801717-14802417 GCF_000260255.1 Octodon degus | reverse complement strand
AAATAGACCTGAGGATCAATGGAATAGACTAGAAGACGCTGAAGCCCCTACGAACACCCTCAGCCACGTTATGTTTGACAAAGGGGCCAAACATACTCACTGGAAGAAAGATAGCCTCTTTAACAAATGGTACTGGAAAAACTGGCTCTATACAGGCCGAAAAGTAAAACTTGACCCAGGTCTATAACCATGTACTAAACTAAAGTCAAAATGCATTACAGATCTGAACATTAAAGCAGAGACACTAAATTTCCTGCAAGAGAAAGTAGGAAGAACTCTTAAAGACATACGGGTAGGCAAAGAGTTCATGGACAGAAATCAAATCGCATGGGAAACAGTTGAAAGAATTAACAACTGGGACCTGCTCTTACTGAGTTTTTGCATGTCAAAAGAAATCACAAACAAAGTGAAAAGGAAACCTACAAATGTGGAAAAAATCATGATAAATAAATACTCAGACTAAGGTCTGTTCTCTCAAATTTATAAAGTACTAAAAAAACACTAGGGCCCCAAAATATAAAGAACCAACCCTGAAATGGGCATCTGAGATGAACACAAGCTTCTCAGAGGATGAAATTAAAGCAAATATATATATGAAAAAATGTTCCACATCACTAGCCATCTGCAAAATGCAAATTAAAACAACATTGAGATGTCATCTCACCCCAGAAAGAATGGCTATCATAAAGAAATCACCCAA
>NW_004524620.1:14772313-14800982 GCF_000260255.1 Octodon degus | reverse complement strand
ATGACATGCCAGTTGCTGCTGTGCTGTCTCTGGGGTAGATGATTGTTCAAAAAGAAGGGGGTGGTGAATGAAGGCAAGAGATAGGAAAAGGAATGTTGTGGGACTGTCCTGCTTCAAGGTTGTATATGGTTAGATTTTTGGACTTATGTGTAAACATAAGAAGTATATAATTGTTTATGCCTATTTTTTAAAATATATTCTAATTTTTTTTGCTATTCATGCAATATTTTAATACTTTTTGAATCCAAAGTACATTTGTGTTTGTGTACACTGAACTATCAGTGAGCCACTTACAATACCACAGTGGCACTCAAAAGTCCTGGATTCTGCAGCATTTACAATTTTCTAATTAGGGTTTAACAGTGTGTACTAAATTGCACAATAAAAAATGCAACTTGCTCCATAAACTACAGCATTTTATTACACGATGCTTTTAGGATTCATTGACTATTTTATGTCAGCCTTATTTCTCAAACTAAATGGCAGGTTTCACAGACATGGACTTTGAATTCTTTGATGTCTGCCATGATCCACTCCCAATTCAATACCCACAAGAGAGCAGGAATGGAGTGAAACACTGCCGTTTGACTGACAAATGGGTGAACGGGGCAGCATTCATGACCAGTGGCTAAAGGTGGACTCAAGACACTCCAAGCGGGAATCTCAGTTCTACTTGGAGTTGTTTTGATTATGAAATAACAATTCACCTAGCCCCATCCATGTGGTACCTGAGCAAATAATACATCGCATTCCAGCTTCTAGCGACAGTACTGCTACGAATCAATTCTGTAAGTAGATCGTTACCGTCACATCTTCTGACCTGCATACATATAGGAGGCAGTTTTGTAACTAAAAACAAGGGTTTCGGGGCAAGTCTGAGGAGCAATGCTTGGCTTTGTTCTTCATTCCCTTTCAAACATTCAACTTTGTTGGTAGGTATTAGTAGCCAGTAATGACTCATTAAAATAGCACAGACGCCACAGCTTTTAGACTTGGACAGCGGAAACGAGAAGAACGTCCTCTCGCTGGTATCTGGGCCCCGCACTCTGCTTTCCAGTTGTCAAACCTCATCAGTATGTAGAAGGCACAAGAGCTCCCTGGAAGCTCCTACTCCTTGGTCATCTGTTTAATTGCTGAGGCTTCCACATCCACGCCTCCAAAAGCCTTTGATTCTGTGGTTAAAAGAAATTTACTAAAATAAAAGCATATTTTTTCTGAGGGTCTAAGAAAGAGTAATGAATGCAAAGAAGCTCTGGTGACTGTAACGTTGAGAAGAAGCAAGTCCTCGCTCTGTGAGCTGAAAGCCATAGCAGCTTCCAAACCAAGAATGAAGCCTAACACCTACCGACCAACCGGTAGGAACAGACCTGGGGCGCACACTGCAGGACTGGGGTGCACAGGACACAGCAGCTCCTACCCACGGGAGGGTGGGCTAGAATCTGCACGAGGGGCAGACAGCACGAATCACTTCTGTAAGTCTTCCAGTCCATCCCACTTCCCCCAAATGGACAGAACAGCAATGAAGAGGGCAGGAAGAAGAGGGGAAACAGCCCATCATCCTTATCACGTTTAGTCAACAGAGCTGGACTTACAGTTCCTATCCTGGCTAAAACACTGGCAAGGATTTTTTCCGAGACCAATCAGATGAGCTTAACACAGTCACATCAGCTGAATTCTGGGGATGCTGGACGCCCAGCTGCTCGGCCACCACTGCAGGAGGCCGTCTGCGCTCCCGGAAGGCTGCCATGCACAAGGCATACACTTCATCTATCGCTAGGTAAGCCTTTACACATTACCGTCTCTCTGCTCAACTGGTGACAGGGCAGACAGCATCATCACCACCGCGGTGCCAGCGGGGAGATCAATGGGGCATTCTCATCAAAGACCTCCGGCGGGCAGCTCAGCGTTCTGCCTCAGCAGTCAGCACAGGTATGGCTCCAGAAACTGCTCTGCGTGTAGGTCGGGCTTTGGGTGTGAATAAATATCCTCGGCCAGCTCTGGCTCTGTCAGGCTGCTGGGACGCCGGGCGCCAAGCGGCCCAGACCGCGAGCATCCGTCCGCGCCAGGGGAGGCCGGCGGCCGGTGGGGCAGGAGAACCGGGGGCAGCCGGAGTCCAGTCCTGGCCAGATTCGAGTCCCGCAGCGTGGGTGCCCGAGGGCCCGCCCTGGCCTGGCCTGGCCAGGCCCCACCCGCCCGCCCCCGGGCCACCTCTCTTCGCCCCGCCCCGCCCCCATACTCTAATTTTTAAATGTTTTTTCATCATATTTTATAGGGACTTAAAGTTCAACATATCAATACTCGATGAAAAACACCTGATGCATGTTATGCCTAAGATGTTTGATATTCAGACAACATCTGTTAAGCTTAACAGCCTAGGTTGTATGGTAGTAACAATAAGCTTGTCTTCTGGAGGGTTAACAACCTAAGTTTGCAGACCAAAATTAGAGAAAAAGGAGGGCCCCAAGGAAAGCCAACATTTTGGCCCTAGCCTTCCAAGGTCAATTAAGACTCAGGACATATGAGAACTTGTAACGTCCCGTAACTCGGTAGTGTCCCAAATTTTCTGATCAATGAGATTATGGGGCCAAAGAGGAAAGTAATCGATGATGTACAGTGTGCCTAAGGAGAGTCACATGGAGAGAAAACTTTCTCTCAGGCTTTCACAGAGAGCACATTGGCCAAGCAATGGCTGTGACTCATCCACATGGCTGACACTAACAGAGGATCTACAATCTGAGGTACGGCGCCTCAGGATAAATCCTGAGGGCATTTCACTGACCTTCTCAGACCCAAAAGCTACAACTCTTGTTGCACAGGTCCTGCTTTACCTTGATCTTAACCATCCAGCAGAAAAGTATAAAAACAAAGTATAAGAAGTAAAGCCATTGCCGGGGAAATGGCTCAGTGGAATAAGCGCTTCCCTGGCAAGTGCAAGGGCCTGGGTTCAATCCCCAGCTCTGCACAAAAAAAAAAAAAAAAGAAAAAAAAAATACTTGAGGGAAAGCAAGCTCATTTGACACACTCAAAGGTGCTTGTATCCCATACATCAGCTTTACCACCTGAAGAATGAAATTAATCAACTGTAAACTCTCCCAATGTAGTTTGTAGATATTGAAAAAACAGTCAAAAAAAATCAGCTAAACATTTACAAATGGGATCTATTCCACTTTGTGTCTTTGAGGACTTTATAGGTTCACTGCCCTGAAACAGCGCTGGCAACAATGAAACAGTCTTATCTCCTTGAGGGTAATAAATGCATTTTTAAACCAATATGCTGACAGTGTATTTTATCTTTGTCATCACACCATTCTTTTTCATGCTGCCATCAATTTCAATTTCTGCTTGACTATATAAAACAAAAAGGCAGCAAGAATATTTAAATTCTGAATTCACCAGTTTCTAAAAGGGTCAGACACAAGTAAAAGCATCACTGTATAAAACTGCTTGGGCTAGTGATGTAGCTTAGTGACACAGTGCCTGCCTAGTAAGTACAAGGTCTTCAGTTCAATCCCCAGTACCAAAATAAAATCTATCATTACAAGCCCTTTGTCCACGAGCAAACATCACCACACAACATTTGACAAATGTAACAGAAGCTCCAAAATGGAATAGAAATATCTTTAAGTAAGTAGAACTTAAAGGACATTAAGTCACAAATGAAAATTACCTCTAGGAAGGTGAGATTGACCTGAGCAGGACACAGGAGGAAAGAAAAAGATCTAGAAATTCAAAGCACTGAAATTAAGGAACTGTCAGCCAGGTGTGGTAGTCATAATGTAATCCCAGACAAAGGGAAGGTGAGACAGGAGGATTCCAAGTTCAGTCCAGGCTTGGCAATATAGTGAGACCTTGTTTCAAAATTCAAAGAAAAGGTTTGTCGATGTATGTCAGTATAACCTTTCTGGGTTCAATCCCTACTGTGACAAATAAACAGGCAGTCAATCATGGAGAATTAGACTAAATGTCTCTTAAATTAGTTACAGCTCTGAAGGCCATAAAGTTTTTGTTTCATTTAATTTTGGTGGTCATCAATGGATGGTACCACTTAAAGATCTTTTAATAAAAATCTTGATTACACACTTCATGTGTTGCTTGAAATGCAAGAGCTGGCTCTGCACAGGGATAAGCTGTTTTCCCCTCAGACTCCACCAGACACTTTTGCCTTAGGGTAAAGGTAGAAAAGCAACAGTAGCAATCGGATCCCCAGATAAATGCTTTCCCCATCATTCTGGGTGCTTTTGGAGAGCTCTGAGACATAGTTCACAAGCTTCTCAGAAAGATGCATAGAATCAAGCTTTCTGAGATTACATTTGCAAATAAACTCTAGTCACATCACTCTTTACTTTCTGGGAACAAAAGCTTTGCGTTAGCCTTAAGAGAAACTTACACTAACACAGAGCCTACTTAGAAAAAGGAAATAAAGTACAGAAGAGTAAATGCCTTTATACTCAGCCACAGATGTCAAAGGGCTCTTAGTCACAAGAAACACTTGCTGTCCACACATCCTGTCTTCAATCCAAATGAAAAGTACTGTTGAACAACACCTATCAATCAGGCACTAAGTACATATGCTGGATCCAGAGAAAGAGATGCTATAAGCAAGACAGTCAGAAATAGATAAGTAATGGAATATAAATATAATATATATATTTTAGTAATGGAATATAAATATATATTATACATATATATATATATGTAATGGAAAAATATTTTAAAAGAAAGTGAAAACAAGGTGTAAAGAGCAGACAGAATGGAGAAGATTGGCCAGCTCACACATTCCCTGAAGGTCAGAGGTGAAACTGCAAACCCCTAATCTTTCCCAAGCCAGAATGCTTAGATTGTCCTTCACATTGAGACAAATTAGTCTCCTCCCAACCAGTCTTATTTTTGCTTCATTTTGCTGATCAGAGTAATATATTTTGTTTGAAATAGAAAGGAATTGGAACTCGGGATCTGACAAGATGGCTGGGCTGCCCAGCAGGATCATCAAGGAAACCCAGCATTTGCTGGCAGAACCAGTTCCTGGGATTAAAGCTGAACCAGAGGAGAGCAATGCCCGTTATTTTCACGTGGTCATTGCTGGCCCCCAGGATTCCCCCTTTGAAGGAGGGACTTTTAAACTTGAACTATTTCTGCCAGAAGAATACCCAATGGCAGCACCTAAAGTACGTTTCATGACCAAAATTTATCATCCTAATGTAGACAAGTTGGGAAGAATATGTTTAGATATTTTGAAAGACAAGTGGTCACCAGCACCACAGATCCGCACAGTTCTGCTATCGAGCCAGGCTTTGTTAAGTGCTCCTAATCCGGGTGACCCATTAGCAAATGACGTAGCAGAGCAGTGGAAGCCCAATGAAGCCCAAGCCATAGAAACAGCTAGAGCATGGACGAGGCTCTATGCCATGAATAATATTTAGGGCGATCCGATCATCGAGTTTGTGTCACTTCTCCTGCTCTGCCAAGACTTCTGCCTTTTTTGTTTGCATTTAATGGACACCGTCTTAGAACATTGCAGAATAAAATCCCACACATTTTCAGTCCTTTGGTGATTAAATGCACATTAGCACATCTATGTCTTGTCCCGATTCACTGTTGTAAAGCATGAGCAGAGGCTGCAGTTCCATCTGGATTGTTGTGAAGCGTTTAAAGGCAGGGCCCTCTGCTTTTATTCATTTGCCCCATCATGGTTTAAGTACAAAGCACTGGGAATGAAGGTAGTTGTCAGGGTTGGCTGCAGGGGTATGGGTGTTCTTTATTTTACTTTATTCTATATTTTGAGGGGTTAGGTAGTTTCAAAATTTTGTGCCCCCGCCCTCCTTTTTATGGTGATCTAATTGCATTGGTTCTAAAGCAGCTAACCAGTGCTTTAAGATTCGCTCTCTAGCCAAGTCTAACTTTATTTAGATGCTATAGATGGGCAAGCTAATTGTTTGAACCAAAACGGGAACATTAACAAACATCACAGCCCTCACTGATAGCATTGTGATTTTGCAGTCAAGTGTAGATTTCCCCTTCAAAAAAAGCTTGTGACCACCATTTTGTATGGCTTGTCTGGAAACTTCTGTAAATCTTATGTTTTAGTAAAATATTTTTTGTTATTCTACTTTGCCTTTGTACAGTTTATTTTACTGTGTTTATTTCATTTTCCCAATGTGACAATATTATTTAAAAATTAAAACTGATGGAACATTCTGTTTTGGTCGTCGCCATCTGACAAATAGAATGGCAAGGGATGGATCTGCCAATATATTTTCACTGATGCAAATTTGTGTTAAGATATTGCTGAATGATTTATAAACGGCCTGAGCCTGCATAAAGCATCAGTATCTGACCCTTTCTTGCCCCCTAGAAATTTGAATAAATGTTCTGTATTACCTAAAAAAAAAAAATAGGAATTTAAGACCTGATCATCAGAATTAGCAACTAATAGAACATATCTACCAAAATTAATATTATTTAAGAAATAAATCCATCAAATGTACAATATTTCTCTGATATAACAGTAGGAAGAGGACAGAGATCATAAAAAAAGAGAATGTAATGTCTGAGCTGCACATCCAGCTAATAAAACATGGAAGACGAAAACATGCAGAACATCAAAATACACATAAAAACTGCTTTATTCTATTTTACTTTATATGAAATTAATGTGCTATAGAGGCCTTAAGAGCTCTATGTAAATCAGGATAGTCAAGAAGCACAGGACATTTATGCCTAGGAGTGGCAATAAAAGTCCTACTTTTTGACTTGCAAGGTGGCTACAAGCATATTTACTTCATATGCAAAAGTACAAATGTTTTAACTTCATCTGAACTTACTAATTTAAAGTGCAGATTTTGGGGCCGGGAGATGGCTCAGTAGAATAAGTGCTTCCTGGCAAGCACAAGTGCCTGAGTTCAATCCCCGGTTCCGCCAAAAAAAAAAAAGAATATCAATAAAGTGCAGATCTTTACCATCACTCAGACCTGCTAATTCAGTACTCTATTTCCAGGAACAGGTTTCAGACATTTGAATTTTTGGTTACATTCTACCTAGTGACAAAAAACAAAACAGTATTCAGCTTTTAATGAGCTTGAAAACAAACAAAAAGCTGTCATTTCAAAATAAAAACAAAGTCTCATAGAGACTCATAGATGTTTACAGTGATTAGATTTACCAAAGCACCATACAGACATGTTTAGTTATACAATTTTAAATAAATTTCTGTGGCAAATATTTTTTTAAGCTATCAAGAATACTGCAGAGTTAATGCAGAGTGCCAAAGATAACCTAGTACCAATAAGATTTTCTTAAGTCTTACTCTAGATGTTATTTCCACCACCAAAGCAGTCTTGCAAATGCTTAAACACTGGAATCTCTGGTTGGTACCCTACCAGGGCTTACATTATTAAGCCAATTACTAAGGAATATTACAAATGAATTGTGAGAAAAAAGCTTCCGTAGTTTAAGCTACTCAGTCTGTGGACGGCAGCCTAAAGGTACCCTCGTCTCTTCTCGACCCATTCATGCCCTATTAATGTTGCCCTCCATTTTCCCACCAGAATGACCTTCCCACAAAAAAAGAGGACCTTGCTCTGGTGAGCAGTCTTCAACAGTACGTCAGTGCCTAGAAGACAAGATGTAAACCCATCTGTGTGCCGCGTGAGACAGATTCAACCTTATCTTCCACCCTGAAATTCAACAACACTCACCATGATGCTCTCGCTTACCAAGCAGGTCTTTATGCACGGGATATTCTCCCAGCCAGCCAGCTCTTTCCAGACTCTGGCTCATAGCAGGAAAACTCCTACTTGGTCTTCAAAACTCAATTCACGCACTACTTCCCTTAACTGGTGTTCCTATAATACGTTAAATATGCTCCCATAAAAGTATTCATCTTATAATATTAGAATTATTATTGGCATATCTGAAGTTTCTTCAGGTCACAGAATATATCTTTTTAACTGTATTTTGTCGGTAACTGATGTTCCAAAGAGTGTTTGACAATTCATTTTTATAATATTAGTAGTATGATATAATTATATTAGACCAAGTCACTTCTGATAAGCAATAAACTAAATGATCACAAGCAACCACTTACTGAAATATTTAATTAAGCACACTGAAATTTTTTGCTATCCCTTACCTCCTTCAGAAGTTCAACACTGTGCTCTATAAGTTGAATTAAAGATGAGCATTCCCCGGTTATCTTTAAGCTGACTTCACAGACACATAACAGCTGAAGTGTCATCTGGGTAAGCTGAATTTTCCAGAAAACAGGATGATGTAAAAGGCTTAAGTATACTTCTTTGATAAACAGCAGTGCTTCTGTTGTCTGTATCACGTCTTTCATCTGTTAATAAGGCCATTATATTATATCATATTATATATTATACTACACTAATATACAAATGATAAGATAATTTAAAGCTATACAGGAAGTTTTGAACAAAATAATTTTCTCTAATCCTATGAAGACAAGTTTAAAAGACATGGAACAAGTTACATAACAATAAAATACACAATTTTGTTTCTTGCTAACCAAAAATACAATTTTGTAATTATTTTTATTATTGTCTAGAACAAATTATTTTTGTTTATTTAGCTTCCCTGAATGCAGATGTCTTAAAACAACCTAGGGGCCAGGGAGATAGCTCAGTACAACAAGCACTTGCTTGGCAAGCTCAAGGTCCTAAGTTCAATCCCTGGTACCGCAAAAAACAAAGAAAAAAACAGTGCAAATGGATGTGAGGGAAAGTGTTGAGGAATATTAGTTAAGAACTGGTTGTAAATTCTCTCACTAAATTCTCCTTCCTACAGTTCCAGCAGAGATACCTGGAAGTAAGGGCCAGGATTTTATTCGAATACACAGATAAACCCTCATCTGTAACACATTTGCTCAAGCAGCCTGAACAGAGATTATCAAACAGCACAACTCTTGGAAGATGTAATAAAAGACCATATTCAAATAAGAGTGTATCTTCTCAACATGCTGTGTCATACAGGAAAGACTTGGGTACTCTAAAATCCCAACCCGATTCAACCCAACTATTCTGATCAAAATTCTGGATTTGGTATTAAGGGTATGGTCCTGCTCACAGGCACATTTGCATTTCCTAGAGATCACAAACAATCTAACGTTTGTTTCAGTCAAGACCCTTGTGTCTATAAAGTGAACAGTTGACTAGCTGTATCTTTTACCATTGGTTACCACCAAAATAACACAAAACTGGTCTAAGTTATATAGAAAGAGAAAAATTAGTTCCTAGCAGATAAGGAGGAGAGGGTATTAAAAGATCAAGGACAAGAAAGTAGGGGCCAGGGAGACGGCTCAGTGGAATAAGCGCTTGCCTGGCAAGCACAGGGACCTGAGTTCAATCCCCAGTTCCGCAAAAAAAAAAAAAAAAAGAAGAAGAAGAAAAAGTGACAGAAAATTAATTAAAGTTGAAATTAAATTAATTAAAAATGTGAACAGTTCAGTCTCTACATTATTTTGCTTTTTCCAAACAACAGAAATGCCTAACGTCTTCAAAAGAGAACCTCAGCAAATTAACATTAAAGGCTCTCTAATATTTAACATTATGAAATGTTTCTTTAAAATATTTTGAAGTAATATTCTACTTTATGTAAAAGTATATCATGTGCAACATATAAGGTGAAATGACAGGTCACAACTAAAATGAAAAAGAATTCCACAAATATAAAACGGAAAGGTAATCAGTGTTAGAAAAAAAAAAAAAGTTCCACTGACCACCTAGCAATCATAAAGCAATAGGATGGTATGACCATTTTTAAAAAATACTTTTACTAAAAGGTGATTCTATCCCAGTGCTTAGTACAGATTAGACTATCTCTACAGCACTCAGCTGTGTATTTAGCTCCAACAATAACATTTCATAGTAGCACATTTTGAGCGAAAATAGTAATTTCTACCAAAAGATATTGAAAAGTCTGAAAATCATTTCCTATGGAGAAGAAAACAAACTAATGAAGAAAAGAGAAGGGAGAAAGATGTGGGAAAAGAATGAATGAAAAAAGAGAAAAACAAAACAAGGAATGATTTCGATGGGCCTTTTTAAGCCTTATTTCAGTATGAGAAGAACAGAGACCAATCGGTAATTTTGTGTGTGTGTGTGTGTGTGTGTGTGTGGCCAGCTCAGCCCACCAGGGGGCGGGGCTGGCTGGCATGTGGTGCTGGGGATTGAACCGCAGTCCCTGTGCTTTTGCTTAGCTTGTTCTAAGTAGGTGCTTTAGACCAGTGAGCCATCTCACCAGCCCCCAATCGGTAATTTTTAAATGAAGGTCAACAGAAGTATTTGGAAAAAACTGGTTTGCTTGCAAAATAAATGTCCTTATTACCAACACATCCAATTAGTTACAGAATGTCACCTATCAGAGGGCACATAAAAATGTAACAACTGGGAGTTGTACTGAAAGACCTCTGAGGCCCCTCCCAACTCTCGGTTTCTTGATTTTAATAAGAGCTGATGTGTTACAGTGACTACATGTATTTATATCACTGGTTTCAATGAATTTTTCTCATGTCTCAGTTATATTAACACATAAATTCCCAGAAATATTCCAGAGTTCATTTCTACTAGTATGTAAGTTTTCCATGCAGAAGAATGCAAATATTTACCAATGAATACAGAATAAGGAAACATGGTCATGGTGTAAATCAACATTCAAGGTTTTCTGCCTAAACACTGCTCTGTTGCTTACACAAAACAAAAGCTTTAGAAAAGCACACTACAATTCATTTTAATTAACTTTTCTCTGCCTTGATTACAGGAAAGCCTATTTATGAGTCACAAAGGAAAGACGCACTCTAGCCTCTCCTTGCTAAGACAAACTTAAAACAGGTCATCTGTGACTTAAGTGATCACTCTGAAACGTAGTCACAAATTCCCTCTATTAGCAAAGCAGCATGGTGCTCAGATTTCAGGCAAATAGCTAACCCAGTTATGGGATGGAGTACCCAATAAATGTATCACTACACTAAAATCACAACACAGTGGCAACTCGAATTTTTTTAATTTGCATTTGTAGACATTAGCTCCAATTTCTCTCTCCTAAACCCCCTCAGCATTTTAAAGTGCTACTTTTAAATTCTATACCTCTGCTAACCACCTTTCATCCATCTACTTTCAGTTACGACTTAAAATACTTTTCCAACTTGTTCATTGTACTGTAGGCTTCTCAAGAAGAGAATCCATCAGGTGTCACTTGTGCCACACAGGAATAGGTAGAAACTCTACTCTAGCCCTCAGCTTGCTAAGCTTAGCATTCTCAGAGCTGTATCTGCCTAAAGAACAACCTTTTTAACTTTTTTCAAAGATTATTTTTAACTTGCATATTTCCCAGGATGCAGTCCAAGGAAAAGTATAATTCAAAGCCTTTCTCCTAATAACTCTTTCTTATATAAAGTGAGTTCTCATTCCTACTAATCCAAACAGGGGTTGAATTGGTTTATATTTGTGAATTTAGTTAGCATATATCAATGTTCAGTCTAGATTTAGTTTATTATCTTCTCCAAAAGACTGCAAGCATTTCTAGCACCAGGATTGTCTGATTTCACCAAATCACACAGAATCTAGAACTACTTTATGTATGAAAATAATCAACACTTTCTGGTGCTGATATGTTAGGGAAGAAAGATAAAAGGCTTACCTGCAAACATGGAATCATGTCACAACACAGTTGAAGTATCTGCTGCTCTAATACTGACGGTTGTGCTTTATCACAGAGAACCCGAGGCTGAAGTAGCACTTTGAGCAACGGTAGTCGAAGGTGAGCATATTCTTGTAATTGAGAGGGTTCACAATAAAGATAACGCAGGAATGATGCCATTATTTGGACACATGAAACTTCTGACCTGCAAGTCATATAATGTTTTAGCCAGTTACTGAGTCAAATACACTATCAAACAGGAAATTGACAAATACCAACCTCTGGTTTATGGCATATCAGAAATTACACTATCAATGTAACAACTTTTGATTCTGCTATTCCACCATCTCCTAACTAGATCTATACCAAACAACTCTTTACACACTGGGGAAAATGACTCCATGCTGGTGGGGCTACAAGCCAGGTGCCCAGGACTAAGACAGACTCTTTTTGCACAGCAGAACAGCATCTATATCTTTGTTTATTGGTGAATATCAGAACTATCTAAGAACACTTGTAGGGGACAATGACACTGGCATGAATTTTTGGAAAAACTCTAGGGGTAAGATTCTATATGTGACCAACCCATAAAATCAACCTAACAAACTGTGATGACAGCTAACGTTTACTATACTCCCCACCATTCATGACCTTACTTTTTAGTTTCAGTTATGCTCACAGCACAAAAGTATTACCTCAGAATTCCAGAAGTAAGCTAGGAAACATGGCAGGGGCAAAACCAAACATTTATATACACAGATGGGTAAAGCAGTGACCCTGAGACTCTCCATCAGGTTTTTGAAACTAGCAGTTAATTGGTAGGATTCTCACCCTCACTATATATGCTGATAGCTGTGAACTAAGCAACTGCACTGAAGATAGCAATGTGTAAAACGAGGGCCATGCTTGGAATCCCTATCATTCTGGTCTTCTAAATATGTACTGCTTGTCATGTAATACCAATTACTGCCATACTCTCTCTCAAGTAAATGTTTGTTTAAAAAAAGGTAAAAAATGAAAACAAGAGACAAGAAAAAAGAATTCCAGAAGTAATCTAAAAGTTGCAAATTAAGCAACTAAGGAGCATGATAAAATATCAGACTGTTCTACAAGATATGAATCATCCCTTTGTTTAGCATGTACATGATATATATTAATCATTTAGCAACCATCTCAGGTATCGTTGAACTGTCATAGAATTGCAATGCTTGTGTCCAAATAATCCTCATTTTACCCAATTACCCTTATTTTATTTAATGACAACAAAATACAAGAACAGTGATGCTGTCAATTAATACACGCCACAGAAAAGTCATAAATGCCTCCCTTAAGTGGACAGATGATAGTTCTCATTAAAATAAAATTTAAAAACCTGTATGGTGAGATCACTAAGATCTGTGCTAAATTATATTTAATTTTTTTTCCTTTATATTATGGGACAGTGTCTCACTTTGTTGCCCAGGTGGCCATGAATTCCTGGGCGCTTATGATCCTTCTCCCGGAGCTTCCTAAGCAGCTGAGACTACAGGTGTATGCCACTGTGCAAAACTCAACTGCTGTTAATCACTGTTTATCTGTAACTCTGGCATAGGTATGTATGTTGCTATAGTTTGCATGTGGTTTGCTCCCTCTAGGCATTCATGGGTTGAGAGCTTGGTTCTCAGCTCTGGAATATAAATGTGAAGGAGTCTTCAAAAGGTAGAGTTTAGTGGGATCCCTTACATTATTGTAGGCAGTGCCCACAGATTTTGAGTACTTCTCAAGGAAACACTGAGTAAATTCAACCAAAAGCAAACCATTTTTGAGCCTAAGCCCTGAAACTCCCACTGGCTCACTGTACAGCAACATGAGCTTTCCCTTTCTCAGTACTTATACCACCAAGGAGCCTTCTGCAGAGACAAACAGAACAAGGGCCATGCCCTTGAACCTTCAGAACTGTAAGCCCCTTTTCTTTTTAAAGTTACCTAGGATAGCTTGGTATAGTAATGAAAAACTGACTAATACCTGTATATAGGAAAAATATGCATTAGTATTATCTGTGTTTTCAAGCACCCGTGGGGGATCTTCAAATGTTATCTCTTCATGGGCAAAGAGGGACTACTATACTGCTACCTTGTTAATCTTTACAATGTGCAAATTATTGTACTTTAAGTCTGTGAATTAATTTGATCTGTATCACAGCAGATCATTATCCCACTGCACAGATACAGAAGCTGAGGAAGAAGCAGGTGAAGTAATTGCCAAGACCCTCCTCAGAAGCATGATCCACTCAAAGGAGCAAGATTCTATTTATGTATTTTTTGTGTATCTTTCATACAGTTTACAGTCCAATAACTTCTAGTCTAATGCCAATAACATGTCAGAATGACCTTCAAAAATAAAGTTGGTCATTAACCACTTTAAAATAATTTGATCATACAACAAAATATTTAGCTCAACTCACGAACTCTGATAATTTGACCTGAGTAGCTTCACAGCCTCACTTCTTACACTTCTTCACTCTCAACTGAACTCATCGAACTTTCAAGTCTTTAATCAAGCCATCTTAACTTTCTTATCCCTGCTGTTCCCTCTATCTGCAGGACTAGTTTGCCACCTGTTCCTCTTCTCACTCCTTGCCAGATTTCTATCATTCCTGAGTCTCTGCTTTATGGGGGCAGCCTGATACCCTTTTCTGACAAATGACTTGCCCAGGCCCCATTACATGCTTCCATTACATAGAGACCTTGGCATCATGACATATTTAATACCTGCAAGCCAAATGAGGGTTTCTGTGTACTACTTGTCACCAATAACAACATACACTAGGCTTTCAAAGAGATGTGCAATCAATTAATTAAATACATTACACTGAATTATAGAATAGTTTTACAATTAGCATGCATCAAATAAATGTCATTTTATTTTATTTTCATATTTATAATATTTAAGAAATTAAGGTAAGATACAAAGTTAAACCAGGCATAACTTTTTAGGCATACAGTGTAATAAGTCAGTTCTATTCTGAGGATAGAAAGAAAAACTGCCAAAAAAATGGAATGAAATGAAATCACTTTGTGGTAGAAGTGGCATTTGAATTATGCCTGACAATATAACTTTATATAATACCATGTATTTCATAACAATGTGATTTTAAAACATCATTAACTTTCATAAAAATTTAAAAGTTACCAGCATGCAAGAGGCCTTGGGGATTCACTCTACAGCAACACACTGAAACAACACAGACACACATACACATACACACACATGTGCACAACATTAACAGTTAACAAATCAGTAGATAGTATTTTATTCATTCATTTATTTAACTGGCAAAGTTTATGAAAACCAAACAATTATTCATTCATTATTTATGTTCTGAAAAAGTGCAAGAAGCAAAAATAAATCAATTTTCGGCTATTACAGTGCTCAGAGTCTGAAGGAATTTATTATTATTATTGTAAACACTATTTGTAAAACTCAAACAGACTTTGAAGTTCATAATTCTTCAATATATATCACACCATACACTGTATTTTGGGGGTTTATTGTTTTCGTTTAATTTGTTTTTTGAGACTGTCATACTATGTAGTTCAGGCTAACTTTTAACTCACTTTGTAGCCCAGGCTGGCCTCAAATGTATAGTAATCCTGCCTCAGCCTTCTGAGTGCTGGGAGTATAGGTGTGAACTACCACACTGGCTTAACATGTCATATACTTTAAAAAAACAAAGGGCCAGCCAAATATCTCAGGGGATTAAAGCTGCTGCTCAGGCAGACACAGGGGCCAGGAGTTCCATCCTGACTCCAGGCCTGCCATGCCAGCCCTGCCCCTGGGGTGCACTGAGCAGGTAACTGAGACTGGGCGTGGTGGCATGTTCCTGCAATCCCAGCACTTGGGAGGCTGTCAACAGGAGGATCACTACGAGTCCAATTTACAGAGTGACACCCTGTAGATAGACCCTGTCGTAAAATTTAAAAACAAAATCTTTATAGTTGCAAGAATCAGATGGTGTACATATTAACTGGAATACGAAAAAGTTTCCAGAAAAGATTTTAAGAAACATTGCTTTCTCTTCTCTCCTTCATAATGTGCTCCTTAAAAAATAAATACACCCACTGTCAATAATATCCATGGACAGATTATTACCTTTCTTCTACTTTGAGATGTTGAAGGTGAAATGCAAGGATAGTGCACACAGAGAAACAAATTTCAAAAATGTCACTATGACTTATTTCTTTAAGAATAATACACTATTTAAAAAATCCTTGGATTAATCTGTTCTGATTTTATAGTCTGTATTTCCTGCATGGCATCTGATGATTAACTATCACTTCAGCAGGGTATGAAATTGTCAGGACTTAGAGAAAAAGGAAAATAATAAAACAAAACACCTGAAATCCCAAAGTGATTAAGAATGTTTAAAATGCGAACAACTGGCAGGCTGTGGCAGTACACACCTGTAATCCGAGTACTCAAGAGACTGAGGTAGGAGAATCACCACCACAACTGCGAGGTCAGCTTGGGCTACATAGTAAGTGCAAGATCAATTTGAGATATATGTCAAAAACCTATCTCAAAGAAAACTAAAACAAGGGGGACAGGGAGATGGCTCAGTAGAATCAGCGCTTTCCTGGAAAGTGCAAGGGCCTGAGTTCAATGCCCAGTTCAGCAAGAAAAAAAAAAAAAAAAAAAAGGAAAACTAAAACATATGACATGAACAACTGTGCATGGATCTACATACAAGTCATTTATATTTATATTTCACTGAGTGATATAGAGGAAAAAAATCTAGAATAAGACTCAAAAATCTGAGGCTTCAGACCCAACTCTGCTGTGTAACATTCAGCAAGTCACTTATTATTGTTCTCCCCAGTTTCCTCATCTGAGAATTAATGTTAGACTAGGTAATGTCAAACTATCCAGGCTGAATGAAAGTCCATAATATCACTGTCAATTTACACAATACTCAGATCTTTAAAGGTGCAAGTAAAATCTTAATACAGGCCTTCAATAAATGAATGCAGAATTTAATTAAAAAATAATCCAGGGCTGGTGAGATGGCTCAGTGGTCTAAAGCACCTACTTAGAACAAGCTCAGCAAAGCACGGGACCGCGGTTCAATCCCCAGCACCACATGCCAGCCAGCCAGCGCTGCCCCCTGGTGGGCAGAGCTGGACACACACAAAAAAAAAAAAAAAAAAAAAAAAAATCCATCCAAACTCTAGCATGAAGACACACTGAAGTCTCAGAACATTTAGGTACTATTAAAAATGCACAGAGCCAGACTGGTGGCACACACTAATGCCAGTAGCACCCTGGAAGGCTGCAGCCAGAGAATCCCAGCTCAGGCTCAGCCTGCGCATTTTAGTGACTTAAAAAAAAAAAGTCTGGTTCAAAATTTTAAAAAAATAAAAATTTAAAGGGCTGGTGATAGATTTAGTCCCAAGTACTATGAAGAAATTAAATTAGAAATTTTAAAGCATAAATAGTGTCTGCCATGGTGGAGCACTGCTGTAATCCCAGCACTCAGGAGGCTGAGACAGGAAGATCACTTCAAGTTTGAGGTTAGCCTGTACTACATAGTGAATTCAAGGCCAGCCTGAACTACATAGTAAGACCTTGTCTCAAAAGATAATAATAATAACAATAACAACAAACCACAGCTAGCTTAATCAACAAGCCCTAACATAGAAAAAACTAGAATGCAGCTGTTCTTCACAAGATTTTGCCTCCTTCACATAGTAGACAATCACTACATATATTCATATTAAATTACTAACCCACCTGCATTATTTTTAAATAACTTCAACTAAGTTAACTAATCTCAAATTAAATCTCAAGTAACTAATAGTTCACTTAAAATGCAATCAAAATTATCAATTTCAACCAGCAAAGAATAATCTCATTGTATAAAAAGTAGACATGGGGGCCAGGGAGATAGCTCAGCAGCACAACGCCTACCTGGTACATAAGGGCAAGGTCCTGAGTTCCATTTCCAAAACAACAACAACAAGAAAGTAGATTTGGAGTAACTGGAATTATTCTTTATAAAATCATCCAGAATTATTCTTTGTAAAATCATTCAGAAATTCCACACTATTCTAGATGACAAACCCTGACACCTGAGAATTTAACTGAAAGGAACGAATCAAAAGAAACCTATCAATAAATAAACCCAAAAAAAATAAATAAATAAACCAAAATCAACTAACAATCTTTTTTCCTTACAAATGTCTAGACAAATTTCATTAGAATAATGCCTCCCCAATATAATATTTCTTAGAGATTTAAATAACCAAACTGTAAATTACCTGATTAACCAAAGCACTGGAAAAGAGATGCATTATTAAGAACGGAATCAAATTTCCTCATAAAGTCAACATTGAATCTACCCACTAAATTTGATTTGGTTTTTCTCCAACTCCATTTGCAAGAGTCAGAGAAATGATTAAATTCATGAATCAAGTTACTACTGTACACTGGACTAACACAGTTCTGGGAATAGCTGAAACTTCTAGAGAAGATCCACCACAGGTGAGTGGCACCAACTGACAGGCTTATCTGACTGGGATGAAAAGCAGGTGAAGAAAGAAGGCTTGCTTCTGTTTCCTCAGAGAGGCTCTAGTCTTCACCTTCACTTTGGATGCCATCATGGGGCTTCCGGCACAGACTCCATCCTTCCAGTGCAGACCCTTCAGCCTCTCCTCACAGACTCTCATGCCTCCTGATACTTCCTTGCAACAAGACATGTCAGTGAGTTCCAGGCCTTTAAGCTCTGATGAGATCCTCTGGATCTCCTAAGTAGAGAGCCCTTCTGCAGAAGGATACAAAGGAATGGGACCAAAGCAATTCCAAAACCCAGCAGGGCAACCATTAAGTCCTGTAGTCCTATGTGCAGCACCCGAGGCAATCTAAGGCAAGAGGTGAACTCCAAAGGGCCTGGGTTGCTCTGCCCGTATGGCACTTCTGGTAGATTCAGCTCTCATGGCTTCTATCTTGGGCCTCCTCTGCTCCCTCCTGCAGTTTTTCTCAGATGACCCATATTCTTGGCTTCATCAAACTTCTGGGATTTCCAGCTTTGGTTTCACACTCACAAGTTCACCCACTGCCCTCTGAAGAGTACATTGCCTGGCCTCCCAGGCCTTCTAAATCTGGGTGGAAGCCTTTCTGATCCCACAACTCTTCCATTCTGTGTGCACCAAAAGACCACCACAACATAGATAATGCCAAGGTCTGCTTCCAGCAGAAGCAGTAGACAGGCTTCCTTCTCTCTTAGCTGTAGGCGCTGGAGTGTCCAGATCACTGATAAATCTGAATCTACTTCCAAAGAACAAATTCTCTAGGCCACCACCATTCTGGAACATGGTGCACTGGGGCTTTCTTCTCGAAGTAAAGCCTTTCACTTTGCAATTAGAAGCTGCAAAGGATGGACTCCTGCTACTTCTTATGATTCCCTCAGTAAATCTTTTCTATTCTCCTGTTCCTTCTCAACAATCAAGATCTCCTCTGCTCTATCTCTACAGTCCACAGTTTCTTGGTGCTTCTTTTTCTGGTCAAATTCACATTTTAATTCATTTGGTTGAGCTCTTTGCTCTTGATCTTCAACACTGAACTGGCTAAAAACCCCAACAGTAGCCATGTCACTGCTTCAACGTTAGACTGTTGTGAAATTTCTTCTGCCAAGTTAATTAGTCCACCACCCTTAATCTCAGTCTCAGGAAATCTCAGGACATGAGCAAAATGCAGATAAACTTTCTACCAAGCCATATCGTCAACAAACATTGTCTGGAATCCAAAACCAATGCAGTGTTTCCTCTCAGCAGAAACCTCCAGAGCCTGATCTTCATCAGCAGGATTTCTATCAGTGTTCTGGTCATCTGAGCTCTGACCAGAATTCTCTCATATAGTTCAGCCTAAAACATTCCAGCTCTACTTTTTAGCCAGCATATCTGAGTCATTCCTAACTCTTCCCACAAGCCATTCCAAAATGTTCCTGGAACACGGTCAGGTATAGTTACTACAACAACCCTACTTTCCTGGTACCAAGTTCTGTCTTAGTTACGTTTCTTGTTGCTAAGACAAAAGACTTGACACCCAAAGTTAAGGGAGAAAAGGTTTATTTAGCTCACAGTTTATAGAGGTTTCAGTCCATAGTCAGCTGGCTCCAAGGCATAATGGCACATGGCAAAGGGGCACATGGTGGCACAAGGCATCCAAAGCAACAACAGAGGAAAAACAGGGACAAGCCTCTTTCTGTCCCTTATATTGTATCCAGTCTTCTAGAATTAGGGTGGTGCCAATGCAATCAGTGGAGTGATTCAGCAATCACCCATGCTTAATCCCAGCATCCTTGACCCCAGCATTGCACTATAAATCAATCACACACGGTAGATTCAGCCATCTCCAAAAAAACCCTATGACTGCATCAGGCTTTGACAGGACATCTAGACACAAACTATAACATCCTACCTAGAAGTTCTATCTAAAATTGAAACTAAAATAAATAAATAAAATAAAATTGAAGCTATGAGCTCAGAAATGATGTTCTAAGTACACTACTTATGGAACCTTATAAAGCCTTCATAGCAAGAAAATTTGCATGTTGGTACTACAGTGAATACAATTCAGGCATTATCCAGAATAATGGTATCTTATCAAGACCTATGTGGTGGCACTAAGTATGTCATATTATAAGACACTCTAAATAACCCATTACCTGGGCCAGGAAATTCGTAAGTTGTCTTTACAAAAATCCCCCATTTATAAAACACCTAAAAATGCACCATACATAATTAATACCAAGAATAATGAAGCACAGCATCTGCCCTCAAGAAGATTTCAGTTAATGACAGGAACCTTATAACTATGTGTTTAGTGTAATAATCTTAGAAGTCACAACTGTAAAGCAAGTGTGGTGCCCCATGCTTGTAATCTAGCACTTGGAAGGCTGAGGTAAGAGGACTGTGTTAAGTTCAAGGCCAATCTGAGCTGCACAGCAAATTCACAGCCAGCTTGAACTACACAGTGAGACACTGTCTCAAAAATCAAAACACAACAAAAAAAATCACCATTTAAGAGCGCATAAACAATAAAGACACCTAATCTAGTTTACAGTAAGACTAAGCAGAGTGTACATAACACTTAAAATACAGAAATTAGACAGGAAAGGAGTACAAAAGAATCAGGAGACTAAGACTGGATACTAATGAGCAAAAGTATGAAGAGAACAGCACTGCTTCCTGGATGGAACCAAAAGTTGTGGGAAGCCGGTAACTGGTATCCATTTTATAATAGCCTCGGCCTTCTTCTTAAGTTTCTATTCCCCTGCTGAGTTAAGTTTCTGCTCCTTCCCGCCTTGCCCATTCCCCATGAATCACGTGCTGTGCCCCAGGGGTGGGACCTTCCGCCATTGCCTAGATACCTGCTGACATCAAGAGCCCAGACTTCCTCATTCCTACCCTCCCTATATATACCCAGCACCTCCCTTGAATAAACGAGACTTGATCAGACTCTCCTGTCTTATCTCCATTTCTCGAATCTCCTGTCCTTTATCCCCTCCTCCATTCCCCACTCCTCTCCCAGGTGACCTTCGCTGACTAACCCGCGGGTAGGGACAAAAAGTAAGTCAGTGTAGTACTAAAGCACAAACTTAAGACAAATATGAGATAAAATTGGTGAGACACATAAGAACCATATCACATACAGGGCCTAGCAAGATATGCTAGACTTTATCCTGTAGTCCAGGGTTTCAAGCTACGTTAGGAATCTCCACACACACAAGGAAGTTTCTGTAAGACACTGTGGTTGGTGATTATACTCAGCTGACAACTTAAGGGACTCAGGAACTTCTTGGAAGAATGAGTAAAGCACATTTCTCGATGTGTGTAGGGAGCTGAAGGCACTATCTATGGATCCTGACCCCTTCTTCTCCCATCTTGTTCCCTTGTCATTTCCTGGCCATCACAAATTAGGCAGTTTTGGGGGGCCAGGGGGATGGTTCAGTGGAATAAGCGCTTCCCTAGCAAGCACAAGGGCCTGAGTTCAATCACGGGTTCCGGAAAAAAAAAAAATTAAGCAGTTTTACTCTGCCACAAACTTCTACCATGCCCTTTCTGCACTGGAACCAGCCCGCTGTGAGCTGGAATTTCTGAAACCATGAACCAAATTAAACCTCACCACCTTTAAATTGCAGGTATTGTGTTGTGGTTTTTTTTCCCCCAGTAACAGGAAATATGAGTAATATATAAAATTGGTGCCAGAGTTGTGGGTTTGTTGCTGGCAGCATACCTGACTAATGGGCCCAGAAACATGTAAAACTGGTTTGCAGGACTTTGGAATGTTTAGAGATGCAGTATAGATAAGCCCTAGAATGCTGACGGCAGAGTTTGATGAGTGATTTTTATCAGTGCTCAGAAGACCAAAAAGCTGTTAGGAATGCAGAAGGTACCTGAAAGCTGCTAGGAATGCAGACAGGAGCAAACATCAGAGGCACAGACAATGCTGGGAATACGTGGCAATGGCCACAGCAAGAGACAGTGAAGGAAAGGTCATGTTCCCTACGTATCACTTTTGAAGGAAGGCCCTAGAAGGAACTGGTCCAGAGGTCATTTATGTTATATTCTGGCAGAGAATTTGACTACATCTTGCCCACCTTCTAAGACTTCACCAGAAGCCAAGTTTAAGGGTAGTCAGCCAACTGATCTGGTAAAAGAAATTTGAAAGCAGTGCAATGTTCAGGTTGTGGCATATGTAGTACTGGTTCCTTTTACCTAGATGTGTAGTGGAAGTCAAGAGCAAAACAAGGAAGTATTTAAAATTTTTAAATTTTTGCCTAACAAGAACAAGAAAAGTTGGGTCCAAAGGAAGTATTATAGTAGCTAAAGAGACTGGTATCATTAAAAAAGAAGACAAGTACTTTATATGGAAGTAAAAAGATACCTTGAGGGCATCTCCAAAAATGAGCAAGATCCCATCCAAGACAGGCTGAAAGGTACAATCTGTAATTCGAGAAGAGAGCTATCAGGCCCCTGTGTGAGAACAGCCACTTGGGGATTGGTTCCTTGGGACCATTTTCAAAAGCTCATCTATGCAAGCTTTCAGAGACTCCTCCAGTCATGATACAGGAGGACCTGACTACTGCTCCAGCTGGAGGTAGACCTTAGCCTCATCTACACGATAATGACTTGTCATGCGTGCAAAATGTAAGAGTTGTGGGGTCAGAAAACCTTACATCCTAATTTCAAAAAAGATCTACAGGGCAGACAATATACATGAAACAAAAGAGCATGAAACTGTAGGAATAAAATCAAAGTAACAGTGGTGACCCTAGGATGCTGGAGATACCGGGAATGTGGGAGTTCTTCTGAGGAAAGCTACAGGCAGCAAGTGAAGCCAGTCCACAAGAGAGCTGATGTGGGCTGCAACAGGCAAGGCCACAGGGGAGGGGCGGCCCAAGTCCTCTGGAACTCGGATCTCACCACTACATGCCCTGGGTGTAGGGTATGGAGCTACAGGACTTAATGTTTGCTCGATGGGGTTACAATCTTAGTTTGGCCAAATCTTTTTTATTCTCCCTATATTCTTCCCTTTTAGAAATAGAATGCTTATCCTGTGCCATTCTATCTGGAGATTAACTAACTTACTTTTTTTGAAGAAGTTCATAATAGAATTTTAAATACTTGAATCTCAGAGAAGACTTTGTAGTTTTGGGGTTGTTTTAAAGAGAATACAAAGTAGAAACAAAAAAATTAGAAATGATACAGAATCTCACTAACAGCCAATTGCTAAACAAAATAATATGAATTTGACAGTATTGTTGTATTGAATAGTGTTGTCTTCAAATTAGTTGTTCAGATTACCAGATATATGCAGGCAAAATTGGAAAAAAAAAAAAAAAGTTGTAAGAAATGAAGATGAGAAGAAAACGAAAAAGGAAAACAAACATATCAAGCATTGCAGAAACCCAGGGCAATTATCTAAACCACCCTGATTACACACAGACATATCTCCTTCCCCCACCGCCCTGCTGTCCTTCAGAGGAGACTCTGACATGGACTTCTTAGAAATGCTGAGAGCTTGGGAAGGGATTTTCACACTGTTGATTTGTATATAAGGTAATTATAATACATTAGGTGGCAGTATGATTTCTTGTACTTGGAGATTATAGCTTAAGGAGATATCTTTGGGTGTCAGGTGGACAATGGGTGGAATATGGCCAGTTAAGCTTGACTGTGTCAGCTTAATTGGCTTGAAGGCCACCTAAGGGATTAATAAAGCACAATTCTGGGTGTATCTGGGTGGATCACAGAAGCATGACCTTGGGTACTATATCTAGTCCCTGGCCCTCTTCTCCTGGTGCTATTACCGCACTTTACTTCCCAGCCATCCTTCTACCATGGTGTTCCTGCCTTGGAGACAGATGACCATGGACCAAGCCTTCTCCTCTTTTAACAAGAAAGCTGAATAATACAGGCATCAACAAGGAAGTTATACAAAAACAGTGAAGGAAGGAGGAGCATTCCATTGCCTGAGACACTACAAATACAGTTTGAAAATCACAAGTGTGGTGATCTTTTCAAAGAAGCTATAAAGTAAGATTTGCCCTCGATATATCATTGTGATAAGTGTTCAGAGAACAGATATGAGCAGGACAAGACTGGAGACAAAGACAATGTTTAGAACAACTGTGATAACAGCCATAGCAAAAGATGGTGAGGTCTCGAACTAGTGCCATGTTGTAAGGATAGGAGAAAGGAAATAACCCTAAGACCATCTGGAGGCCTCGATGATGCTAAACTGCACATCTAGCAGCTAGCTGAGCCACCTGGCAGCATTACTTGATCCTAATTGGCAAGTTTCTAGTACACAGATTAACTTACTAACCAATTTCCAGGAGGAAAAAAATTTATATCCTAAATGCATTGTGTTTACTGATTATTTTTAACATTAACTAATTTTTTCCTACTTCAATAATAACTTTTCTTGTGTTCAATACTTCAATAGCCAATAAGTCTTTTTTTTTTTTTTTTTTTTTGGTGGAACCAGGGATTGAACTTAGCCCTTGCGCCTCCCAGGGAAGCAATAGCCAATAAATCTTACAGAATTTATTTTACTCTTCAAAAAAATAGAAAACCTAAAACTAGCTATAAGACTTCTTTTTAGAAGAAAATGCTATAATTATAGCAGCTGGAAAGACAGAAAGGATGGAGGGAAGTAAAGAGAAAAGGAAAGAAGGAGGGAGGGAGGTGGAGAGAGACAGAGAGCACCAGCCAGATAGTCAAGCTCTAAAATTAACATACCATTCTGTCTCCTTTCTTTTACTTTACCTTTCAGGGCATTGCTGGAAAAAAGCTGTTAGCTGTTGCAAAAGTACTGGCCAGCAATCAGGCCTGTGTTCCAGCACAGTGATCAAAGGCTGAGGATGATTTCTGCAAAACACAGAAAGTCACAATGAAAGCTATAATTGCAGTAGTATACATTCTCAATATCCAAATGTACAGGGGAAAAAAAGCCAACACAATTCAGAGACTCTTTCCAAGATTCATAACTGTGATGAACTATCACTTTTTGCATTCTGCATTAATTGCAGGACTGATTCATTAGAAATGATGCTCTATTCTCCTTTTATCTGATTTGGTTTTTTGTTTTGGCTTTTGTTTGACAAAAAATAAAATGAACTTGACATCTCAGAGATCCAAAGTGGAAAATGGATTCTGCAATTTAATACAGTAGCTCTGTCTTAGACTAAGGCCCTAAATTCAGTAGCTTTCTCAAATCCACCCCTTGATTCCTTCCTGCTGGTACGGAAGGCCACCCCAACCCTCTGCCACAATTCTCCAAGCCAGGAACTTTCTACCTCCTCTAACATCATTCCCTCTTGTGGGTCCTATGTCTTCTGTTTCCACTGGAGCCTCCTCTCAGAGCGTGGTCCTGTGTTACTACAGCAAACTTACGGTAAGGGTGAAAGAAAACATTCTTCCCAAACAACAAACCATCCATACTCAAATGTGTGCAATTGCTTCTAAATGGGAATAGATTTATTTCCATTGAGATGCATATGTTAAGCATAAAATCTGAAATCTGAAGGAGTCTCAAAGAACAGGGCTAAACTAAAGAAAAAAAACCCACCAGCACAATCACTTCAAATATCTCAAAATGCCTAATAGCAATTGTAAATTTACCAACTTTTCAAACTGTGAGTTACAGTAATATAATGGTTTTATTTATTGATATAGTTTTTCCTTCTACGAAGTTTTAAAATAAAATTTCAACTGCTCATTGTAAAAATCAAATACAGAAATAATATTTTTAACACAAAAAAACTAAATCCATAAAATTTTCTTTAACCTTTTTTTGTTTCATTGAAGTTTTTTTGAGACAGGGTCTCACTGTGTAGTTCAGGCAGGCCTTGAACTCAGTATGTATGTATCCTGAGCTGGCCTTGATCTCCTGGTAACCCTACTACCTCACACTCCTGAGTGCCATTATGTCCGCTGTAACCTTAATTTTAAGACAGAAATATATATCCAGCAAGACTTATTTAATCAGATTATCAGCTATGCGTAAATGCTGTTTTACTTCTTGTGGATTTACTTTTTAAAAAAAATTTTTTTTTTCATTTATGTATTTGGCACAGGGTCTCACTATGCAACTCAAACTCATAGTCATCTTACTCCTGTTTTCAGCCTCCCCAGCACTGCGATTAAGGCATGCACTACCATGCCTAGATGCAGGACTGGGGATCGAGTCCTAGTCCTTGTGCTTGCCAACGCAGGCACTTAGTCTGCTAGGCTATCTCGCCCGCCCTGGATTTACCTTTTGCAATGCTGGAGACTGAACCGAAGGCTATACACGGCATGGTAAACGCGCTACCACTAAGCTACATGCCTACCCCTCAAGTGACATCAGGACTGCCTTCTTGACAATTCTCAAAGCATGATGGCTTTACCAGCCACATCAGCATCACCTAGGAATTCTCAAGGGGCAGCCCAGACCTAATGAACAGTCCTCTAGAAACATCTGCTATACCCCTACAACACAGTGGCTCTCAATCTTGGTTGCAGGCTAATTATGTGTGGAGCTAGTAACATAAACATTCAGTCCCTGGGGCTGGGGAGATGGCTCAGTAGGCTAAGTACTTGCCTGGCAAGTGCAACGGCCTAAGTTCAATCCCCCATTTCACAAAAAAAAAAAAAAAAAAAAATCCAGCCCCAGACACCTTGGCATTGCTAGGACTCAAACTGACACATTAATATTTTAAAACTCTACAAGTAATTCTCATGTGCTGAAGTTAAGAATTTCTATGAGAAAAACAATGAAAAGGGATGTCAATAATAGAGTCTCTCCTCTCCTCTCTCCTCTCTTTCTTCTTTTTCAATCCTACCTCTCTCCCTCTCTCCTCTTTCCCCCTCCATTCTCTCTCTCTCCGTCCCTCCTCTCTCACTCTCACTTTCCCCAAGACAGTTCAGCAGATGTAAAGCACTATAGTACTCATGTTTAACCCTGGCACTACCTCTCCATGTCAGGACAGCACAACACTGTCTCTTTACTTTCTCTTCCAGCTCACCTACTCTGAGGGACTCGCTTCCAATTCCACCACTAACAACCAACGCTAACCCCCCATAAATAGGTTAAGGTTTAACAGAAAAACTAATAAAACCAATAACAAACATAATACTAAGAATATATACAATATTTAAAATCATTATCCTCACATGGAATTTAACCATCACTAATGATATGAAAAACCACAGTTGTAATTCAACTATAAGAATATACTAATGACCAATATCCGAAAATCACACCCTGGCAGCCTCCTGCCTGTTAAAGCACAGGCTATTTCTGACTAACAGGTTACAGTCACTGCTAAGGGATGGCTCTAAGCAATATTTTATGCCCAAACTCAAAAGTTGTATCAAAATCATAGCTTCAAATCCTACAACTTTGGTAGTTAAAGCCCATCTAGAATCTGCTTCTACTCTAATTGTCGAAGATATTTTTAAAATACATATTATAGGGCTGGGGAGATGGCTCAGTGGAATAAGCGCGTCCCTGGCAAGCCCAAGGGCCTGAGTTCAATCCCTGGTGCTGCCAAAAAATAAAAATAAAATACATATTATAAACCGTAAAAGCCACCAAGGTCCATCACATCAGAGGAACTTCTTAGGCTTGAAGTTCAGTAAGTCATATTCAGTTAAAACATCCCAAAGAAGGGCCAGCCAAATAGCTCAGGGGATTAAAGCACCTGTTTGGGGCCGGGGAGATGGCTCAGTAGGATAAGCGCTTGACTGGCAAACGCAAGGATCTGAGTTCAATCCCCAGTTCTGGAAAAAAAAAAAAAAAAGAAAAGAAAAGAAAAGCACCCGCTTAGGCAGACTCAGGAGCAAGGTTTGATCCCTGGTGTGCCATGCTACCCAGCCCCCAGGGCGCACCGAGATGGCAATTGTGACTGGGCGTGGTGGCACACGCCAGTAATCCCAGCTCTTGGGAGGCTGAACACAGGTGGATCACTACAAGTCCGATTTACTAGTGAGACCCTGTAGACTCTGTACTAAGGAAAAAAAAAATCCAAAGGAAAAGGAAGACTGGCAATTATAACTGGTGTTCTTACAGTTTCTTCTTCTGATAAGTGCTGCATTAATGTAAGGAACATCAGATAGGATCACTCATTAATCTCCTGTTAATGGCCTCTTGGGTATTCAAGAAGAAAACCCAAGTTAGCACAAGTTTTTGTGTCATCATAAAGCCCTGAAGTGATTTTCAATATTCTCTCCTTCTGGGCCAGCCAAATAGCTCAGCAGATTAAAGCACCTACAGGCAGGCACAGGGGTCTGGGGTTCAATCCCTGGGCTTGCCTTGCCAGTCCCACCCAGGGTGCGTTGAGATGGCAATTGAGGCTGGGCATGGTGGTGCGGGCCTGTAATCCCAACACTTGGGAGGCTGTAAACAGGTTAAGTCCGATCTAGTAGTGAGACCCTAAACACCCTGTAAACCCTTCCCTAAAAATATTAAAAGGAAAATAATAGAAATAAGC
>NW_004524620.1:14754202-14772213 GCF_000260255.1 Octodon degus | reverse complement strand
TATATATTCTATATATTCTACTTCCCCTCACTACCCCTTACTCCAAAAATAAAAGAAAAAGAAAACTACTCCTAAGGGTTTCAAAATGTGAAGTTTCATCCCAATAAAATCAAGTCTACAGAAATAAGAGATTATAATTTTAAAGTAAAGCTAGAAATGATACATGTGGTAAACAACTCTGTTATGATGTGACTTCTAGTCTACTCAGACTGAGAAACTCATTCTAAATTTGTTGCAAGAAACTCAAATCCTATTTTGCTAGCTATTGAATTTACAAGATTTTATTTTGTATCTTAAATTCTAAAATGAGATTAAGTAGTAGAATGTAGTACAATGAAGATTATCCAGCTTAATTACTGTTTAGGCCTCTGGATAATTACCTTGTCTAGATAACTGATTATATACAATCCAATGAGTAATACTGTAGAGGATAATAAACAATACTGATTCTGAGAAGCTGAAAATCTTGAGGGTGAGGGGAAGTTCAAAATGAAAACATCGACTGTTGAATAGAAGCACTTGGCTACTAATGTTGGTCTACTTCAGCTAAATACAACTAACTAAAAGCATTTGTAATTGGCAAGTTTTTTCTTTTAATACTTTAAGCATAATGAAGCAAGGAGCTAAATTCTCCCTGGTGATTCATCAAATTGGTATATGATTACACACAGCCAAAAAGAGATAAAGCTTTATAGTCAAGAAACAAAATGAATCCACTTTTTAATTCAAGAAACTGAACTACTACCACACATGAGCGCTTCTCAGTCATGTCACCATTGACACTTAGAATACATACTTCTTTAATGTATGGCCCACAGTATGTACTCCAGGATGTTTAGCAACACCCTGGTCTCTCCCCCAGTAACAGTCCTCTTACTTATGACACACAAAATGTCTTCATTATCATCAGATGTCTCCTGGGGCACAAAAGTGACCTTCATTCAGAACAACTACCTACATAAGTGACAAGTACTAGAGGAGGGACAAAACTCGATAAAGCTTGGTATCAATCTCAGGGTATTAAATAAAGACTATGATTCTGATTTCATCCTGCCTTACACGTAGTCAGCCAATCACTTGTTTAGCTTCTTCTGGAAATACAGTTGACAGAAACTAACTTTAGATGTATAAGAGTAACAAAATAGTAGAAACTAAGATGCTTAAAATAGAAAACAAATGTAAAATTATTATTTTACAAAATAAAAAATCTTCTAAAATAAATCATATTAAATAACACAAATACTAATTTGGGTATGAGAGAAAATGAAATTATTTTCCTATTTAAAATATTGTAATTAGAATATTTTAAAGGGCTGTAAGGCTAAGTAGAGTTCACTCTTGATGTATTCAAGAACTGGTTATTAAATTTATGGACTATTCAAGATATTTCTTTTCTCCTCTCAGTGAATGTTAGTCATTCCACTTCTCAAATACATCCAACAAAAAAAGTCACAGTAAATGGAAGGATACACAATTTACAAAAGTCAAGTTAACAAGTTTATATTGGAAGGGTTCTCAATTAGCTATAAAGGAAGGGGAAAACAGAAAGAATGTACACTGCTACAGACCTGTAATTCCAGCAGTCTGGGAAGTTGAAGCAGAAAGATTAAAAGTGTGACCACAGCTCAAGCAACTTAGTGAGAACTTGTCTCGAAAACAAAAAATATAAAGGGATGGAGATGTAGCACAGAGCAAAAATCCTGCGTTTACTCCCCTGCTGCAAAAGAAAGAAAAGAAGCCCACACCGAAGTAAGCCTGGTTCACACTCAATATCCCATTATCCTCAAACCTCATACTCAAGTTATGGGGAGTCAGTTGATCAAAATCTTTTATTAAGCTGGGCATGGTGGTACAAGCCTGTAATCCCAGCACCCGGGAAGCTAAGACAGAAGGATGGTTCCAAGTTCAAGGCCAGCCTGGGCTACAGAGGGAGCTCAAGGCCAGCCTGCACTATAAAACCAGACCTTATTTTAAAAAAAAAAAAATCTTTATTAAAATGACCATGGGAGATAGCTCAGCGGTCTAAGCGCATGCCTGGCAAGTGCAAGAACCCAAGTTCAATCCCTGGTAACTGCATGCCAGGCCAGCCCTGGAACCCTGGCCCGCTGTGCCGACCTGAAAGTGGGTGTGGTGGTGCATACCTATAATCCCAGTACAGAGGAGGCTGAGACAGGAGTATCACCACAAGTCCAAACTGCTTCTCAGACCCTGTATCAAATAAAGAATTTTTTTTCATGACCATATGATCAACCTGATCATTTGTAAAATTAACAGTGGCAGCCATCAAACTATACAAGTTTTGAAGAAAAAAGAAAAAGGTAGTACTTCGTAATTATTTTTATATAAGCAATGACTACATATCACCATTGGAATCATTTACTATTATGTGGTCAAGTCCTTATCTCAGATAAAGCTAAAAGTAAAGAGGTAGGTTAAAAGAGTTGGCAATAAGAATCCAAAATTTACAATCTGATTCTGCAACAAACCAAGGGATCCCAGACAACAGAATCAAACTCCTTTGGTCAATTTCTTCCTTCTGTAAAATTATCAGAGCTGAAGTTATACAACCTATGCCAGCTACAAAAGCACTAAATATAGAATGCTCGGAATTACAAGTAAAACCGAACACTACAAAACCGAAAGCTACTAATAATAATTATATGCAAACTTAAAGGTCTCTAATATCAATGTCTACTAAAATCTAAAACCTAAAAAAAAGAGGTCTTTTATTTATAAAAACAGGTGGCAAGTCAAGAGATAAATCATCCTATCTTTCTTTTTTTTTTAATAAAATTTTATTTATTTATTTGTTTATTTATTTATTTATTTAGTGTGTGTGTGGCCAGCTCAGCCCACCAGGGGGCAGGACTGGCTGGCATGTGGTGCTGGGGGATTGAACCGCGGTCCCAGCGCTTTGCTCAGCTTAGTTTGTTCTAAGTAGGTGCTTTAGACCACTGAGCCATCTCACCAGGCCCCTATCTTTCTTTCAGGAAGTAAAAAGTGTGTCTAAAGGAGTGTACAGGAATTCTTAAATCAGAATTTCTTAATTCCTCTGACAGTCAATAGCTTCTGCTTACTTCTTAAAACGGAGTAATGTTGCTCTAAAGGTCAAAATCAATACAAACCAGACAACCAGGTCAACCTCATTAGCCCCTAGTGCCTATAATCTCTTCTTTGCCTCTAGTGCCTATAATCTCTTCTTTACGGGCATTTTCTGTGTGCCCCAACTCCTCACATGAATGAACCAATTTGTTGTACATGTCTGGCACTTTCCTCTTTTTTCTTTACAAATGTTTCAATTGCTATTTTAAGCAGAGCAAGCAATATAATACTCACCAAACAGATATACACTACTATCATGATGAGGGTAAGTTTGAAACCACAGTGTTTCACTCAACCACTCAAAAACCAGGTCTGCATGCTCTTAATCTTTTTTTCTTTCCTTTTCATTGCCAAATGCACATATATAATACACACACACACACACACACACACACACACACACACTCTCCCCAATCTCTCTAAACTCTTAAACTGGTTCATTCATATCCTGGATCAAGACAGATCAGTTTGTCATAGACTCTAACACACTGTCTCAAAGTCAAAACTGTTCAGAGAAGAAACAAAAAAGCACAATGGAAGCATGCAGAGTTAGTACCTCAGACACTCCAGTGCTCCCAGTCTTTACTAAGACTGTCAACAACACAGAGCAGAGCACGCATCTTAACAGAAGGCAGCAGGAAAGGAATGAGTGAGTGATTCATGCACAGTTCTGCTAGACTAGTAGCATCAATGATAAGGTATGTAACTGGATCACATTTCCAAGAGAAATATATCAATCTTAATAGAAAGGAAGGGATGCAAAAATTAGTCTCCAGGCAGGTAAATGAGAAAGCAAAAGTTATCTGTAACCTTTAGGTCACCTCAACCTCTTTGCTACATCCCTGAATGTAACTCAGGGAGAGGCACAGATTGCCCTTCCTGAGTGAGGAAACACTGCCTGCAGTCACCATGTATTTTCATGTATGCAGCTGTGACCCTGGCACTTTCAGAAGCACAGCGGAGCACTTATTACATCAAATATGCATTTTAAAAGCATTTCGCTATCTGCTCTGAATTTTGATTTGAGAGTGCTGGTTAATACTGAATTTTTCTCAAGTTTTACAGATAAGTTAAAGATTCCACCATGAATATTACTATAAAAAAGAAAACATGAATAGAGGGAAAAATCAAACAATAATGAACTGTCATTTTAGCATATTTTTTTTAAAAATACAAGTTCCTAAGAAGACTTAAAGCAAACTGATTTTAATGTTGACATATTTGACTGATTACATTTTTTTAGGTCTGTAAGACAGGGAGCATACGAAATGTCTTTACACAGATATTTCATATTACAATGCCTCTGCCCTCACAATGACTGTTCCCCAGGAATCTGTTTTTGAGAGCCGGGATTTTAATACAATGCTGACTGCCAATATCAGAAGTCTAGAATGTTTTCAGGTATGCGGCACCTAAAATGGCTAGGGGAAAACATGTAAGCATTTAGGGATTCAAAACCTTTCATTCATCAATATACATGCCACAATTACACACAAAATAAAAACTAGAGGTAAGACAAACAGGCTAATAAGACAAAAATTTTAATATTCTTGTGTTATTACACACATTTATCAGCAAATTATATCTACATTTATACTAAACACCTACATTTAGAAGAACATACAATGCCCTGATTATTAGCAATTGCTAGCTTGATGATTGTACAATATGTGCAGCATATTTTCAGATAAATTATAAATTCCAGGTGCATATCCGAGATGATCAGACCCATAAATTGTGAACAAAGACTTTCCTGGTGAGACAGGAGAGAAAAGATGAAATGAAAACAAAAGCAAAACATGCAGCTACACAGAAAGAATGGTACTACAAAGAGACAGATGGTCTTGGAAAATATTGGCTACGCTTGCCCAATTACTGCCCTAGCTTCCTCTTCATCCTTAACTCTGGTTTTTTTTTCTTTTATATACATATTTTATTAGTAATATATAATTACATTCATCTTAGGAATTCAGTACATTTAAATATCACAACTTAATCATTTTTAGGTTTTTTTTAGTTTTTTTATTAATTTTAATGAGAAAAAAGATAAAACAGCAATGAAACAGTTTCAAAACCGGTTTGTAGGACAGTACGATAATTAATACATTGTATATTATTGTCTTCATACTAGTTATTCAGAGGATAAGATACAGACATATCTTGTCTAGACAATAAAAAAAATCATGGATTTGTGTGTTATCCTTGCGCAGGGGCCATGCTAATCTTCTCTGTATCATTCCAGTTTTAGTATATGTGCTGCCGAAGCGAGCACAACGTAATCGTTTCCATTTGGTAGGCTTTCTAAGGGTGACATCTGACAGGGATATTCCTTTCCCATCTTCCTTCTCCTGGTTTTTATTTTCATTTATTTTTCCATAGGCCCTTTGAAATTATACAAATAAATTTGGGCACATATATCTATGTACATTTTCTAGGAGAAAAGCCAAAACTTTTTTTTTTTTTTTTTTTTTTTTGTGGAACTGGGGATTGAACTCAGACCCTTAAAAACTTTTAAGAAATTCTCAAAGAAAACCCTGAAACCCCCCTAAAAAGGGTATCAATTTATTAAAGCTAAGTTTATCTAAGGTAATTGCTACAATTCAGCTTTGCTAAGTTCCTGTTTTCAAAAACACTGTAAATTCCATTCCCCCACCAAAAAAAAAAAGATTATATATCATGGATTCTGCCCAGAAATAACAGCTCTTTGAATATTTCAGTATACATGCTTTGTGTGATACAAACGATTTAATGATGGTACCAGGCTTGCTTTATGCAAAGTAAGACCAAACATCTATACCCAGGGACCCTGTTAGATAATATATTCAACTACTGAAATAATAAGTCCTTCTAAAAAGTAAAATACTCACTTTGATAACAAACATATATAATAATAACTGATGGCTAGTTTGTGTGTGTACATGTATTAAAAGATTCTAAGCAATCTTACTAAGAAATTATAAATGTAATAAAAGAACATATAGAAATGAAAAACAAAAGCAAAACAACTACTGTCATTAATTCAAAATTAAAGGGGCCAGGAAGATGGCTCAGTAGAATAAGCGCTTGCCTGGCAAGCGCAAGAACCTGAGTTCAATCCCTGGTTCCACCAAAAAAAAAATAAGGTTTAATTTTGGAAACTTAAAAAAATTAGTTCAGCTTCAGAATAAATGTACAAGCCAAAAAACACTAACAAAATCATTTCTCTTAATAAACATAAAAGAATTCCAGGATAAATAAAATGTATTAGATACATGCAATGAATGAAAAGGAGTGAAGCACTGGTGCATGCTACAAAATGGATGAAACTTTCAAAATGTGATGCTAAGTGAAAAAAGGCAGAAATGAAGAGGTCACATATCATATGATTCATTCTTATGAAATGTCCAGAATATGCAAATCCAGAGATATAAATGCTTTCCAGGAGTTGGGGGTCAGAGGTATTAGAGAATGATTGGCAACAGATATTTTTTTCTGAAGTAAAGGAAACATTCTGCAATTATGTAATACTAATAGCTGGATAGCTTGGTAAGTATAACAAAAATCAGTGAGATACACTATATATATATATATAAAAGTTTTATACTATACAAATTACAGTATACATTTAAAAAGCATTAAAGGGCTGGGGAGATAGCTCTGTGCTCTAAGTGCCTGCCTGGCAAGTGCAAGAACTCAGGTTCAATCTCACATACCACATGCTGTGTCAGCCACCAAAACCTGATGGGGTGGTGCATGCCTATAATCCCAGTGCTGGGGAGGCTGAGACGGGGGATCACTACATAGCAAGACCCTGTACCAAATAAATGAATGAATGAATGAAAGAATAAACAAATGATTTTTTAAAAAATTAAATAAAAAGCATTAAAATATTCTAAACTCAGCCATTCGCTATTCTTAAGTTATTGATCTTTTTCAATTTTTAAAAAAGTCATGTACCATGTAAAGTTTAAGTATATAATTCATATAAATGTATTAATTTAATTTCCCTCAGAAAGAAAATAATTTTAAACCCATTGTTACACAGCCCCCTTCTTCTGCCACTAAAACATTATCTCTCTTTTTAGCCTCCGATAAATAAGAAGAGAGTGGTGGAGCTGGGAAATCACTATCTTGTAGTTATGACAATAGAAACTAAAAGTGATAAACTTACTGAGGAATAGGTATCTGCATGGCCTCAAAGTATCTTCCCCACAGATTGCTTATTAGCTCCAACAGGAAAGCGTTACACATGCAAGGGAGAGATCTGAAAACATACTGGCGGGGTGATGCGCTAAAATCCCCAAAGAGGAACAGAGTGGACATGAGTGTCTCCAGATGGGACACCCTCGGGCCACAACACTATTTATATAATATTCAAAAAACACAATGGCTACAAAAGACAAAGAAAAGGTGAGAAACTATTTCAAATTCTTAAAAACTATGACAACTAAAGGCAGCATGTGCACTGAGACTAGGTCTTAGGACTAGGAATGTGGCTCAGTGTCAGAAGCCTTGGGTTCATCAGCACCATCAGAAAGAAAAAGAAAAGATAGGGAAGGGAGGGGAGGGGAGAGAAGAGGAGCATAAAAGGACATTTTATGACAAAACTAGACAATATGATAACACAAATGTGGTAAAATGTAAAAATACCAGTGATTCTGAGTGAATAAAAGTCTTTTTAAAAAACTATTTTTGAACCTACTCCAAAAATTTAAAAAGAATTTCAAAACAGCAAATTAAAATCAAGAGCCTTAAACCAGGCATGGTGGTGCATACCTATAACCCCAGCACCTGGAGGATAAAACAGTACAACTGCCTCCAACTGCAGACCAACATGGACTACATAGTGAATTCAAGGCCAGCCAAAGTACACCGTAAGGCCTTGTCTCAAAAAAAATAAATAAGAAGGAGGGAAGAGTGAAGGAATACATGAACTCATCTTGACTCTAAATAAAACTCAGTCTTTGCACGGCTGTGCACTTCTTAGCCTATGCCCACCTCCCCGACCCTGTATCCAGGCATCTCTCTCCCTCGAGCACTGAACTCGGCTACCCTGCTTTCTGAGAGGTCCCTTAGGGCACCAAGCTCTTTCAGACTGCACTGTGAAGGTACCAGAAAATACACTTCCCCCACTCTTCATGTGGCTGGCTCCATCAAGAGCCACAATGGCCTCTGATTGTACATTCTTTAAAACCAGTAGTAAGACAAAATAATTAGAAAAGGCCAGTTATAACAATTCAAAAATGGGGCTACATTTGATACTCATAATCATCAATTGGTCTTTGTGTCTATTTGGTACTTTCTCTTGTTTTTCTTTATTCGAAACCCCTAAGGAATAAATCTGCATCTGGTTGTAAGTCAAAGAATCAATATGAACTGCAAAGCATCTTAGCCTTTAGACCACATATCTCTAAGTTCTTTTTTTTTTTTTTTAAATTTTATTTATTTATTTATTTAGTGTGTGCGTGTGTGTGGCCAGCTCAGCCCACCAGGGGGCAGGGCTGGCTGGCATGTGGTGCTGGGGGATTGAACCGCGGTCCCTGTGTTTTGCTTAGCTTGTTCTAAGTAGGTGCTTTAGACCACTGAGCCATCTCACCAGCCCATCTCTAAGTTCTTAAAACCAACTCTCCATCCAAATGTACTACATATCACTACAAAATTGATGAACACATGCACAGAGTGCATAACTTTACTGAGGGGACAACCATCCATGATGACTGGACTGATCACCCACTTCAGAGCATACCATCTGCCAAATTATTTAATATTCCCTTATTTCAGAAAGTACAGATGATATTGATTAGATGAAACCTTCCCACAAAAAAAATTTTAAACATTTGATATTTGTGAGTGTCAGCCACTGTCTGGCACATCAGAATAAAGCATGAATTTTGGAACAAGCAGTTACTGCTCATGAATTTGCAGTTATTTCCTCACTTTAGCTGAAGAGAGATTTTTAAAAGATTGCCATAATATGAATATGCAGAGAAAAAAATTAAAAGCAAAAGCACATGATAAAATTTCAAGGGGGAAAATGACAAACTACAAAGCACATGAGAAAAGTGAGCCTCTGACAATTTACAAACCATAAAAATTTATTCAGCCCTATAACAAAAATACTAACCAAATTATTTATTTTCTGCCTCCTTACCTATATGATCAATATTAGAAAGTACTTCAATAATTTAGTTAAATATAAACATTATAGAGTGGAGTTTTAGTTAAACAAAATTCAGAAAAACAAAAGAGGGAGAAAAAAGAAAGCCAAAATTAAAGGATATTTCAGTGGTAAAAATAAAAATGCTACTTAACATAAAAATTGTCCATAAGCAGAAAAGTGCTTCAAAAGTTCTTGAAAGCATATGTACTTAAACTAGAGTTCAAAAACTGACTGCCTATGAATTGTACACTGTGGGCAGATGTGTTCCGAATGCCTACCTAGTATTTTTTTAAAACCTGAATTGGTTGCCAGCATTTAATCAGAAGAACTCACATCAAACATCTTCCCAATCTGAAGTTCTGGCAACAACAGAACCCTCAGCCCTGACTGGAGGGTGTCCATTCTGCACCCTCCTTGCACTCTGGGCGTCACAGGGTGCTTTGCACAAGTATCAGGGCCTCAGCCCAACCCTCTCATTGTCCTCAGCAGTGCCCTCCCACCTTTGTTGGTAGACAGGTGTGCATAGATTTAAAAGTTGTCTTAACAGGCAGCAGGAGGTAAGATACATGGGACTCATGTTTTACAATCATATGTGGAATTGTTCTTCCAGTTACCCCATCCTTAAAAATAGTGACAATTGCAGTCATGTAAATATCTCCTCCTAATCTTGTTTAAGTCACAGGCTAAACAGGGAATGCTTAGAACAAAGGTCTGGTAAGCAACATGAGCTTTCTTACCCACATACGCTGTGCTCCAGGATGCTCAGTGGATCACCTGCACTCAACTCCTTCCCCGAAGTACAGATGCACAGGCCATGCTATGGACACACAACTTCAAAACTCAAACGAGCAGGCTATGCACAATAAACACTGCAATCAGTGTCCATTTCTAAAAGGATGTTCAGGACTTTTCCCTTCCTGCTCCTACAACCACCCACCCACCGTCTGACTATGCATGTGAACACATATTGAGGGCATGGAAGTAGTCCACTGAACAAATGATCTTAAATTACTTTCAGACATCTGCAGTTGGCCTGTTCTCCTTGCACTTACTCTCCTTTTTCCTTTGGAATTTTTCTTTGGTCTTGCTCTTGGCCTCTGATTGTACATGGCTCACATGGTAGGACAAATTTAGTGTCTTGGTACTTAATGAACAGAGATCTCTTGCCCCTCAAATAAGGAATAAAGGAAAAAGGCATTATTGAGTCGCTCAAGATTCCCTCTAGCCTATTCTAATAGGGTCCCTACGGTCACATGTGGTGCTATCCAGCTCTTAGGGACTGAAGAAATATTTCTGAAGTGTGATCCATAAATACCCTTTATCCATATCATTGCGCAACTGGATAAACATGCTGCTTCCCAAGTTTCACATAAAACTATGAGAATTTCTGGCAAGTAGAGTAAAGACACTACGCTTACAACAAGCTCCCTAGGTGACTTCTATGAATAAGAAATTTTAGAATCATTAAGTCCTAAGTAAAACAAAAAGAATACCCTTCTAGGCCTCCTTCAGGAAATCGACAGAGGCCAGGAGAAGCTAGTGACTACAATTCCTGATCCACAAACATTCTCTCTCTAGTCCTATACTACCACAACTTATGTAACTAGCAATGGCCCATTTAAAATGACCAAGTATTCTGTTTTCCTAGGATTCCAATTAATGAGCTGTTAGGACAAAAAGAAGAAAAACTTAAACCCTAACTGCATACAAGGAAGTCCTTAATAGCATAACAATATAGATCAGCTTCATACTCACAAAGGTTACGGTTATATGACTTCTATTTTAAATTAATCCTGCATCATAACCACAGAACACCTCTCAGTGGAGTTCTAAGCCTTCACATCCTTTCTAATGCTTTCTTACACAGCTCATCAGTTCCCTCTCAAAGCTGGATGATACTGCTAACCAACATGTGGCAAAGAAGGCTCTAGGACAGCATGACAATCTTATGCTTCACTGTGGCTGTCACAGCTCTCTTGAGGGGAATCTGTTCTTCAAGCTCACCTTTCTTTTGTTCCCGCTCTCCATAATACCCCCTGGAGAAACCTAAGGCTCTTACACAGTCAACTGCACGCTACTGATTTATAGCACCAAACAGCCATTCACAGAAGGGCTCTCCACAAACACTACCCAATGGATTGTGCCAACTTAGGTGATCAATTCTGGGCCTCTTAGTGTGTCACCTACCTAAAGACAAACCTTAGATATCCATCCTTCTTTTTTTAGTCTTCAATAATTGAGTTTTTATTGGTTGTGTTGAGGATCAGTACACGACTCACTTCGTACACAATTCTTAACACACATACCAAAAAAAGCCATGTATTGTTTTTCAGTAGTTCCAGTGACTTTCCAGCTTTAAATTTAGAGGCAAATTTTCTGTAAAAGGATTAAGTACCAGTATTTTCAAATGCTGACAAAGTGTTACTTAAGTCCCACCAATTCACAATTTTGTTTCACATACACTATAGACCTAATTTTTGATCTTTCACAGCACATTAACAAAATGAGGCAAACCGGACTACCGCTACCAAAGATGATACAGAGTGCACACGATTCTGACAGGGCAACAACTAGAATGTAGTTTTCTTTAGGAAATAATTCCACTAAAAACATTGGAATAGAAGACATTTAAAGCATTCAAGACATATTAAATGCAGGACTGTAATTCTAAATTGCCATTTAGTGTGCTTTGTTTTGCTGGATATAAAGTAATCCCCACCTATGAGATGTTAAGCTAACACCCAAGACAGTCAAAGCCTGCCATAATTCAATATCCCACTATTTCTGATTGTACCAAAAAGTAAACAATCAGAGAATGATTTCACCTCTTAAAAAAAAATCATTTACACTTAAATGCGATGAGGTGGGATTTCCTCCTTTTTAAAAATGTTTGTAGAGCTACTAAAAAACTTGCATTTACAAAATAGTTGATAAAAATATTCGTCTGGATTGTACAAGAAGGGAGACAGAAAGCACTGATAAGACACAGAATGTGATTAGTCAGACTTGGCTTCTTTCTCTTCTGCTTCATCAGAAGCTGCGCTCTCCTCATTTTTACTTTTCCATTTTCTGCAGGTACATCTTCCTTGGTTGGTTCGTTCCTTCCTTCCTTCCTTCCTTCCTTCCTTCCTTCCTTCCTTCCTTTCTTTCTTTCTTTTTTTTTTTTCTTTTTTTGCGGAACCGGGGATTGAACTCAGGCCCTTGAGCTTTCCAGGCAAACACTTATTCTACTTTCAGCCTGTTTTTCCTTGGCTCCCCTTTCCCTTTTTGCTTGCACTTTTTTGTCCAAAGATTTATGCTTCCCCAACTGCCTTTTTTGGCTTCATTTCCATTTTAGCTAGAACAGGTTTAGCCGACACCCTCACCAATCTCCCTATCTCCTCTTGGGTTCTTCCTTCGCTGCCCCTTTGCCATGAGCTGACCTTCCCCTTGGGCATCTTGGCTGAGTGGGGGGTGCGCATGCAGAAGCTGTGGATCAAAGTGCACGGGGCCGTGCAGAGCTATGCAGCTGGGCCCCACTGCCCTTCCTCCCACAGCCAGGGCTGCAGTATATATCCATTCTTTCTGGCTCCTCAAATTAAAGTCCCTATTGACATCGTACACCTATTATCTTTTGAAAATGAGACTGCAGTTAAAAGAACCAACTACAAGAGAAAGTGAATCATATACTCAAGTAAAACAATGCAAATGACTGGTGGTCCAGCAATCAGTCAGTGTGACCATCAGAATAAAAGTGAGAGTAACCCTAACTGTTCTGCATTATGCAAAAGGTTTTTTTTGTTTTTAATCATTATTGAAACCAGTGTATCTTAAACATTAAAATGCCTTTGAATTACCTGGAACATCTTTCTAAAACCTTTGCTCTGATTCAAGAAGTCTGCAATGGAGTCCAAGTCACTGCCTTCCTGAACAAACTCCTGGCAACCCTGATACCATGTAGCTCTGCTACTTATGGTGTGGGGCACAGCACAGGGTCACTAGGAAGCTCATCAGGCAGGCCAAGGACAGAATCTGCAGTTCAGCAAGATTCCCAGTTGATCAAGGAGTGTGCTGGAGAGCATCTGACTGCCACACTGTGCCCACTGTGAATCAGAAGCATTTGATCTATTAAAAAACACCAGGCTTCACTGCAAAGATTCACACCCTGTTAGTCTCAGACCTTTGATTCTTCCCATGTTTGCTTGTTTCTAAGCACACCCAGGCCATTCTAATGACCAGCCAGTACTAAGAACCCACAGTAAAAAAATACCCCACCGGCTTGGGGGAAAATATGGTATGACTGCAAATGAACTTGAGAGAAGTTTCCTGATGGGATGATGAAAACGTTCTAAATTGATTATGGTGATGGTCATATGACTCTGAATTAAATGAAATCCACTGAACTATATATTTAAATGAGTTAGTCAAATATTGTGTGCATTAAATCTCAATGAAACTGTTCCAAAAATCAAATTTGAAACTTAAAAAACTTGAATAACTTCTCTATTACAAATAAATAACCCTCACTTAACAACAATAAAATAGGATTGTATTCTATGCTGGAATTCTGACCTAAGACTTTGAACTTTTTTATTTCTGTAACCACTTTTTACAAAGAAAGAAATACAGATGTCTCTCCAGAAATACTAACATCTGCTCACCTAGAAGATTGATTTTGTTCAAGATAATACATGAAGGAGAAACCTGAAACTTGTACTATAAGGGAGCATTACTATGATTAAATTTTAAAAAGCATATTTATCAATTTGAGACTTTCCAATGCATAAAACAAATTTCTAGAGTTCAAATAATTTCCATTGTGTTTCTTCTATTTAACAATAAACCAATAAACTCATTACACCACATTCTTCCAACTTTTTATGTGCTTCAAAATATTCACAAAACATGCTAAGAAAAATACATGAAATGCAAATTCAATCTTGTTTTTAGAAATAGTTTAAGAAACTCAATACTGTTCTCATAAAAATAAAATCATAAGCAGCATTAAAATTACAGGGAAGGTCGTGGTACAACATAAAATAATTTTTAGTTAGGCACTGCTCTATTCTGGAGATTCTCTCATAGCTTTTCATAGCTATGGTGTCAAGGACTCAACACTACAGGTGCCAAACTCTCAAGACAATCGTGGCTTGCTCAGACCAGATTCCTTCCCTGCTGTCTCTGTAGCCCATGTAAGCCATCTTCCCTCCATAAACCAATGTCCAATTTATGGGTCCAGTCTCCTGCTCCCTGTGGAAGTGGGCACATTCTGGATCTGTCCCTGAAGAAAGCTCCCCCGAAAACATAAACTAATTATGTGCACCTTCCAGACCCTCCACACACTGAGAATCCCTCCAGTAAGGAACAACTTTCTAGGGCCAGTGAGATAGCTTAGCGGACCAAGCGCCTCCTCAGGCAAGCGCAGAGGTGGCACCACATGCCACATGCCTATAATCCTTGCGCTGGGGAGGTTAAAAACAGGAAGGTCACTACAAGTCTGAATTGCACAGTGAGACCCTGAACCAAATACATTTTTTAAAAAAGAAACAATTGTCTGGGAGCACCACTATTCTTCCTTTCCACAGCTCCACTATAAAATCCTACACATTTTACCATTATTGCCGCTGTCTTTTCTTTTTTCAAATAATTATACTAACCTTGCCCTAGGTAGTAACACTTGCAGACCACAGTCTTCTAGGTAGTATAAGTACTAACAGCACCTCACTACTTCTCATTAACTGTTCTGATTACCAAACACTATCAACAAAGCATTCTGGCTGGAAAGGGAAGTAAGTCAAGAAGTAACCAAGACCAACAAGTTCTTGCTTATGTGTCAAGTACCAAAGGAATGATAAGGACTAAGACAAAATTTTCCCATTAAAATGTGTCAAGCAGCAAGTAAGACAAATTTGAAGCCATCAAGCACCCAGCTTTGACTGTACTTTCATACCAAGAAAGCTTACTCTCAGGCCATACCTAAATCCCTACTGCTTTAAGTACATTTGTGCAGTGAACACTTCAATGTTCACAGTAATGACAATATAGTTACATACTCGAAAGCAAAAATAATAATTTGAATTGGGTAACCAATTTCAATCCTAAGGAAGCAACCTTCAAACGCAAATTAGTAACAACTGCTATTTTAATCCTCTTTGAAACAGAATCCACAATTATTATACTATTGAGTCAAATAACTAATTGCTTTTTATTTTCCATAATTTTACTGAGAAACAAATAGCAATGAGACAGTTTCAAAGCAAATTGGTAGGACAGATTCAATAATTAACACATTGCATACATTCTTCCTAGTGGTTACTTGCTGTACAACATGAGAACATGATATCCTATTTACAAACTATTAGAAGAAATCCCTCTATTCATTAAGAGAATGTAACTATATATCTATCCTAACCACTTTGAATACACAGATAAAAAATGGACATTCATCTGTACCCCCTTTTTTTGTTAAGTTCCGTTATTTATTATAGGTGTGTAAACTCAGCAAAATATTCTAAAAGAGTCCAGCAGTCCATGATAGCATTCAGTCTTCCGCTTCACTGGCAATGTCAGAAATTGTTGACCTGAGTCCCCTACAGCTCAACATAAAGGATGGTTTTACTTCTTATACTTCATTTTTATACTTTTCTGCTGGATGGTTAAGGCCAAGGTAAAGAAAACCTATGCAACAAGAGTTGTAGGTTTTGGGGGCTGTGAGAGAAAGCTCAGGAGAGTAAGCGCTTGCCTGGCAAATGCAAGGGCCTCAGTTCAATCCCTGGTTCCGCAAAAAAAAAAAAAAAAAAAAGAGTTGTAGGTTTTGGGTCTCATTAGGTCAGTGAAATCCCCTCAGGATTTATCCTAAGACCCTGTACCTCAGATTGTAGGACCTTTGTCAGTCTCAGCCATGTGAATGCGTCACGGCCATTGCTTGGCCAATGTGCTCTCTGCGAAAGCCTGAGAGAATGATTTCTTTCCATGTAAATCTCCTTAGGCACACTCTACATCATCGATCCCTTTCCTCTTTGGCCCCATAATCTCCTTGATCACAAAATCTGGGACACTATCGAGTTACATGACGCTACAGTACAAGTTCTCATATGTCCTGAGTCTTAATTGACCTTGGAAGGCTAGGGCCAAAATGTGGGCGGCTTTCCTTGCAGCCCTCCTTTTTCTCTAATTTTGGTCTGCAAACTTATGTTGTTAACCATCCAGAAAACAAGCTTATTGTTATTACCATACAACCTACGCTGTTGAGCTTAACCTCACTATCTGTCTGAATATCAAACATCTTAGACATACCATGCAACAGGTATTTTTCGTCAAGTATTGATATGTTGAACTTTAAGTCCCTATAGAATACGATGAAAAAAACATTTAAAAATTAGATTTTTAAAAATAGGCATAAAGAATTAAATAATTCTTATGTTTACACATAAATCCAAAAATCTAACCATATACAACCTTGAAGCAGGACAGTCCCACAATATTCCTTTTCCTATCTCTTGCCTTCATTCACCACCCCCTTCTTTTTGAACAATCATCTACCCCAGAGACAGCACAGCAGCAACTCGCATGTCATGGCAAGCAGCTCATATTCAGAAGACCAGAATGACAGGCACTCCAAGCATGAAACTACTAGTACAGATTACCATCTTCAGTGCAGTTTCTTAGTTCACAGGTACCAGTATATATAGTTAGTCAGGGTGAGAGTCTTTCCAATTAACTGCTAGATTCAAAAGTCTTCTGGAGATTCTCAGAATCATTGCCTTGCCCATCTTCTACATATAACTGCATGGCTTGACACTGTCATGTTTCCTAGCTCTTCTCCTTTCCCTCTCTTGATTAGTTAGTCCTTGAGATCCTGCTTTCTTTTTACTTGTATTGTACCTTTCTATTTGTATTTCTTCTTTTTTCAGTTCTTATACTAGGGAAATTATACAATATTTACACATGTGTGTCTGGTTTATTTCACTTATGGGTATATCTTCAAGTAGCATCCCCTTCAATATAAAGGCTTCGAGTTTATCGTTCTTTATAGCTGAGTAATACTCCATTGTGTAAAAATATCACATCTTTTTCAGTCATTCCTCAGGTAATGGGCATCTTGGTTGTTTCCAAGATTTGGCGATCATAAATTGTGCTGCTATAAACATAAGCACACATATATCCCTATGACATGATGTTTTCAGATTCTCCGGGAAAATTCCCAGTACAGGAATAGCTGCTTGAAATGGCATTTCCAGTCCACTTTTCTAAGGAGTCTCCACACTGATTTCTATAACAATTCCACCGGTCTAAATTCCCACCAGCAGCAGAGAAGAGTTCCTTTTTGCCCACAGCCTCTCCAACATTTGATGTTGGGTGATTTCGTCATGTTAGCCATTCTTTCTGTGGTGAGATGATATCTCAAGGTTGTTTTAATTTGCATTTCATGAAAGGCTAGTGATGTGGAGCATTTTTTCATATATTTATTTGCTTCTTTAATTGCATCCTCTGAGAACTGTGTGTTCATCTCAGATGTCCATTTCAGGACTGGGTCTTCAAATTTTGAGGCCATACTGTTTTTTAGATGTTTATGAATTCTAGAGAGCAGACCATTGTCTGAGTACTTATATGTCATGATTCTTTCCAAATTTGTGGGTTGTCTTTTTACTTTGTTTGTAATTTCTTTTCATGTGAAAAAACTGCTCAGTAAAAGCAGGTCCCAGTTGTTAATTCTTTTAACTGTTTCCCGTGCGATTTGATTTTTGTTCATGCACTCTTTGCCTACCCCTATGTCTTCAAGAGTTCCCCT
>NW_004524620.1:14726544-14752732 GCF_000260255.1 Octodon degus | reverse complement strand
ACTGAGTTTTCATAAATGGCTATTACCAGATTGAAGTAGAGGCCATCTATTCCAATTTTCTGTAGGACTTTGAACATGAATGAGTGCTGGACTTTGTCAAAAACCTTTTCTGCATCAATGGAGATGATCATGTGGTTTTTGGTTTTTGCCTTATGGATATAGTGTATTACATTTATAGGTTTTCGAATACTGAACCATCCTTGCATCCCTGGGATGAATCCTACCGGGTCATGGTATATGATCTTCTTGATGATTTGCTGTATTCTATTTCCTAGGATTTTATTGAGGATTTTGGCATCTATGTTCATGAGGGAGACAGGCCTGTAGTTCTCTTTTTTAGTTGCATCTTTCCCTGGTTTTGCTATCAGTATAATATGTGCATCCAGAAATGATTTTGGGAGGACTGCTTCCTTTACAATTTCATTGAAGTGTTTGAGGAGCATAGGGCCTACATCTTCTGTGAATTTCTTGTAGAATTCAGCTGTTAATCCATTCGGACCTGGACTTTTCTTTGTTGGTAGGTTTTTATTACATCTCATATTTCATTGGCTGTTATTGGGCTATTGAGAGTGGTTATATCTTGTCAATTCAGTTGTAGTAATTTGTACATTTCTAGGAATCTGTCCATTCCTTCTCTGTCTTCTATTCTGTGAGAGTAAAGATTCTAAAAATAGCTATTGATAATCTTCTGAATTTCCATTGGGTCTGTCATAAATATACCCTATTCATTCCTTACTGCTTGTATTTGAATTTTTTCTTTCCTCTGTTTGATGAGGTTAGCTAGGGGCTTATCGATTTTTATTTAATCTTTCAAAGAGCCAGCTTTTTGTTTTTTAATACTTTGAATTGTTTTTTTATGTCAATTGAATTAATTTCTTCTCTAATCTTTATGATTTCTTCCCATCTTTGGTCTCTGGGTTTGGTTTGCTCTTCCTTTTCTAGTTGTTGAAGGTGCAGCATTAGTGTGTTTATTTGTTCCCGTTCTGTTTTCCTAATGTGTGAGTTCACAGATATGAATTTCCCTCTAAGAACTGCTTTCATCGTATCCCATTAATTACGATAAGTTGTGCTTGAATTTTCATTGTAGATATTGTTGAATTTCTTCTACAATTATATCTGTGACCAATTGGTTGCTGAGAAGAGTGTTGTTTAATTTCTATGTACTGAGGGTTTTTTTCTGGTTTCTTTTCTCATTTATTTCTACTTTCATTTCACTGTGGTTAGATAATGTGCATGGGATAATTTCTGTTTTCTTACAAATACTTAAGCATGACCTATGGACAAGTATGTGGTCTATTTTAGAAAATGACCCATGTGCAGCTGAGAAAAATGTGTATTCACCTGTGTTTGGGTGGAACACTCTGTGTATGTCCACCAAGTCCATTTGTTTCAAGCTCTGGTTCAGTTCTGTAATTTCTTTGCTAAGTTTTTGCCTGGTTGGCCTATCTTTTTGCTTTATATAGTTGGGTGCTCCCGTGTTTGGTGCATACATATTTATGAGTGTTACCTCTTCCTCTTGAATTTTTCCCCTAACCAGTATATAGTGGGTCTCTTTATTTCGCTTGATCATTGTTGGTTTGAAGTTGAGACTGTCTGAGAATAGGATTGCTACCCCTGCTTTTTTCTGAGGTGCTGGGGCATGTAGTATTGTGTTCTATCCTTTGACTTTCAGCCTATGAATGTCTTTATGAGTTAAATGTGTTTCTTGTATACAGCCTATTGTTGGATTTTGTTTCCTAATCCACTGTGCCAGTCTATTTCTCTTAATTGGTGAATTGAGTCCATTTACACTGATGGTTAGAATTGAGATGTATTGACTTACGATTGACATGTTATATACCTGTTGTCGTTTACTCCTTTTCTCCTGTGTTTAATTGCTTGCCCTATTTAGTTGGTTGCTTCTGATCTCATTCGTGGAGTTCTGATCATTTTGGTCCCTCTCTAGAACATCTTTCAGCAGCCTGTGCAGGGTTGGCTTTGTCATCATGAAATTCTTTAGCTGTTCTTTGTCATGAAAGTGTTTCACTTCTCCATCAAACTTGAAAGAGAGTTTTGCAGGGCATAGTAATCTGGGCTCGAATTTGTTTTCATAGAGGACTTGAACTACTCTGCTCAATGCTCTTCTTGCCTTCATGGTTTGTGTAGAGAACTCGGCCGTATTTCTGATGGGTTTTCCTTTGAATGTGATCTGCTTCTTTTCTCTAGTGGCTTATAGTAGATTATTCTTGTGCTGAATTTCTGGGATCTTGACTATTATGTGTCTCAGTGTGTTTTTCATTGGGTTGAGGTTACTTGGTGTTCTGTATGCTTCGGTTACCTGAATGTCAGATTGTTTCCTCATATTTGGGAAGTTTTCTGCTATTACTTCTGCACATATATTTTAAAGTCATTTGTATTAACTCCTTCTTTTCTCATTGATGCCTATTAGTCTCACATTGTTCATCTTTGCATCATCTTGCAGGTGATGGATTATTTTTTCCAGCAACCAAGTTGTTTTTAAGAGATCTTTTCTTACCTTTTCACTAGCTGCATCAGCATCTTCAAGATCTGAAACTGTCTTCACTTTCACTTAAACGGTTTTGCAAGCTTGTGATTGAGATTTTAAATTCCTCTATATCTCTTCGACTCTGCTTCATGAGATCTATTTCTTTCCTATATTGTTCATTCAAGGAATCCATCATTTTTCTAATCTCTATTTTTTTTATCAATGTCTTCTTTAGAAGCAGTTATAAATTCTTTCACTGCAGTGTTTTTTTCACATTGGGTTTCCTCCCTATGTTTCTGTAGTTGATTCTTTACTTCAGATGCTATGAGTTCTGAGAATTTTTTTTTTCAGAAAATAATTCCACTCTGAGTTCCTCTATAAGTTTTTGCTGTTGCTTATTTACTGTCGATGCTATTAATTTATACATTTGAGCTGAGCTAGTAGAAAAGAATTCTGCTCCGAGTTCCTCTATGATTTTCTGCTGTTGCTTATTTACTATCGATGCTATTAATTCATACATCTGAGCTGAGCTAGTGTTCTCTGCACTTGTTCTAGGTGGGCATTGGGTTTCCTCCATATATTTCTGCATTTGATTCTTTACTGCAGATGTTATTAATTCAGGGATTTCTTTTTTCACTTCCAATCTGAGTTCCTCTATACCTTTCTGCAGCTGTTTCTTTATTTCAGAAGCCGTTGATTCATTGATTTCAGCTGTGTGATTCCCAATTTCTTCTGTGTTAGTGTCCTCTGCACTTGTTATGGGTGGGCTTGGGTTCTGAAATTGCAGTTTGTTCCTTCTCATTGTCATTTTGTGTAGCACTGTCTTCTGACCTTTATTGTAGATCTTTGGTTCAGTTATAACCTTAGAACCTACTGAAGTTCAGGTGCAGATCTACAAAGTTTGCATTTATCCAGTTGTGCCTGGATTGGGTCGGGCTGCTATGCTCAGCTCCTTCCTTCTGCCGCCCTTGGGGGTGAACCTGTTGTGCCCCTCTGGCAAGATGTTCAGCTCCTGGACTAGCTGGGTGGTTCTGTCCCACATCCTCTCTTCAGAGATTGCAGCTGCAGGGTTTCACCCCAAGCTTGTATGGCAGGCTTGAGCTGAGTCTGGAGGGGACAAGTTGGTGTAGGGGAGAGAGCCAGCTCTCCCACACACTCACTGGGCCTGGGCTAGGAATGGATCTGGGGGTTCCCTGAACGCAACAGAAATTCCTACTCAGTTGACGGAGTGGGGAGGTACTATGTAGTGGTGGAGGGCCTCACAAGGGGGTGAAAGAGGGTCTCACGCACGCTGCACCTGCGCTGGGACCGGTAGGTCCCGCCGGTGCAGGGTAGCTGGAAGCTTTCCCACATACTCATCGGGCCTGGGCTAGGACTGGATCTGGGGGTTCCCGGAATGCAGCAGAAATTCCTATTCCGCGGACGGGGTGGGGGAGGTGCTGCAGAGTAGTGGGTGGCATTCCAAGGGGGTGGAAGAGGGTGTCACCCGCGCTGCGCCTGGGCTAGGACCAGTAGGTCCCACCGGCACAGGGTAGCCGGAAGCTCTCCTACACACTCACTGGGCCTGGGCTAGCTAAATAACTAATTCCTAATGGATTATCATGTTGCATATCATGCCTTAGTAGTTCAATTTTTTTCCTGGTAGCAAAAGAAATTTCAATTTTTTTTTTTTTACAAAGACAGAAGACTTACCTAATAGTATATATATTCTGAATGTTCTTTTCCCCATCTTGTCCTTCCTTTAGAGCTTGCATCTGTAATAATTTCATAATGACTTTTATCAAACCCTGTGTATTCCTAGAAAAAAATAGAATGACATGTTAAATAATACAGATATAAAATGAATATGCTAATCAAGTATTTATTCTTTTGTGTGTGTGTGTGTGTGTGTGTGTGTGTTGCTGGGTGCTTTAACACTAAGCTACATCTCCAGCCCAATCCTACCATTTCTATATAATTCAACACTTGCCACCCACTTTGAACAGTAGCCACCAACAGGCAGCCAGTTCATTCTACAGCCCAGAAAAAGCCCACCAAAAACATTTAAAGGAGGAAAAAGTGCCACAGAATAAAACCACTTAACTATCAATTAAAACTCCATACACTCTTGGGAGGAAAAATCAATCAGAAAAGAACAGCCCCATAATTTCAAGCACTGACCACACCAGTCACCCACAATGAAATGATCAAATACTTAAACATTAGCAGACTATGAAAAATAACAAGACTTATGAAATAGACTAACCTCTCAAAAAGCTAGGCTAGGGGACCAAGCATAGCAAATAATCCACATTAAAGGAGAATTAGTAGACAGAGAGGAACACTTTACATGTTTTATTTTCTATAGAGGTAAAAATGTAATATTCCAAAAAGAAAAATAGCATGCCCTTTTAAAATAAGAATAATCCTGGGAAGTAGAAAAATATTAGAAATAAAAGATGACTTGTTAAATTAAAAAGTAAGTACTGAGCCAGGGAGACAGCTCAATGGCATAGTACCTGCCTGACAAGCACAAGGTCCTGAGTTTGATCCTTGGTCCCAAAAAAAGAGTAATATTTCTTAATTATGTTTGGCATCTACTATAAGTAAGCATCTCCCAAGTACGTAACATATATTATTAGATCATTATCATTTACTATTTTTTTTAATTTTATTTATGTGTGTGTGTGTGTGTGTGTGTGTGTGTGGCCAGCTAAGCCCACCAGGGGGCAGGGCAGGCTGGCATGTGGTGCTGGGGAATTGAACTGTGGTCCCTGTGCTTTGCTAAGCTTGTTCTAAGTAGGTGCTTTAGACCACTGAGCCATCTCACCAGCCCCTCATTTACTATTTAGATTAGAACAGCTTATAAATCACTATTAAAAGTCAGGACAGGGCCCAGATTTCATTAGATATTATTTGAGGCATTATAAAAATAAGATGTTACCAGTGTACTTTTTAATTTTTTGTTTGCTTTATTTTATGTTTTTGTTTTCTGATACAAGGTCTTACTGTCCAGAGTGTACTGTTTAAGGCAGGAAAAGGGTTGCCTACACTAGGCCTGCACTGTGGCTACTGTTTTCCATGTGTGGACACTAAGCACTGGCAGCCTGGCTGGTCCAAAGTGAAATGTGCTCTAAACACAAATACATTTGAACTAAAAAAATTTGAAACAAAAAAGAACATGAAATGTCATGTATAATTTTTCAGGTTGATTACATGTTAAAATATTTTGAAAAAAATTTTTTGATATATTGGACTATATAAAATGTATTAAAATTAACACCACCTGTTCCTTTTTCTGTCTTAATACAACTCCTAGAAAATTTTGCATTACATGAGACTCATTTCTGGCTTATGCTGTATTTCCACTGCACAGCACCGTTTTGGCTTTGTACATGGTTTACTTCCTAAGTGGACTCTCTAAAGAAGTACTGAGATTTCTCTTCCAATTAAAACACTTTCCAATTTTTACAACAGCTTGTTTTCTGTTTCATAAAGGTCCTCAGATCCTCCTATGGCCATGCAATGCAGACACACAGATGAGTCTTTTGTGACAGGCAGTACATGTACATGGTTTCTCTCCCATGTGACCAGTCTCATGAACAGAGGGCTCAGTTCCACATGAAAACTTTCCCATTCTTTTTCTGGGCAATGACAAATGGCAGATGACGTGGTACAGCAGGAGGGGCCGGAGGCATGGGAGGCCGCGGCAGCCTCCACGGAGGCTTAGGCAGTGGCCTTTGAGGTCACGGGCATGGCAGAGGCCAAGGCCGGGGCCGGGGTGAGGCCGTGGGGCTCACAATGTTAAGGCCAAGGACAAAGAGTGGATTCCTATCACCAAGCTGGGCCGGCTGGTCAAAGACATGAAGATCAAGTCCCTGGAGGAAATTCACCTTTTTTCCTTACCCATCAAGGAGTCCGAGATTACTGACTTTTTCCTGGGCATATCCCTCCAGGATGAAGTTCTAAAGATAATGCCTATGTAGAAGCAAACTCATGCTGGCCAGCGGACCAGGTTCAAGGTACTTGTTGCCATTGGGGACGACAATGGTCATGTTGGCCTGGGTGTAAAGTGTTCCAAGGAAGTAGCCACTGCCATTCATGGGGCCATTATCCTGGCCAAGCTCTCCATTGTCCCCATGAGGAGAGGCTACTGGGGAAACAAGATTGGCAAGCCCCACACTGTTCCTTGCAAGGTGACGAGCCACTGTGGCTCTCTGCTGGTGCATCTGATCCCTGCCCCCAGAGGCACTGGCCTTGTCTCAGCCCCTGTGCCCAAGAAGCTGCTGCTGATGGCTGGTACTGATGACTGCTCCACCTCTGCTAGGGGCTGCACTGCTACTTTGGGCAACTTTGCTAAGCCACTTTTGATGCCATCTCCAAGACCTACAGCTCTCTGACCCCTGACCTCTAGAAAGAGACTGTGTTCACCAAGTGTCCCTGTCAGGAATTCACCGACCATCTTGTTAAAACCCACACCAGAGTCTCTGTCCAGAGGACTCAAGCTCTAACAGTAGCTACAACATAAAGGGTTTTTACACAAGAAAAATAAAATGAATTAAGTGTGTAAAAAAAAAGAAAGAAAGAAAAGAAAACTTTCCCACAAAAATTATCTCTCCTAGGGGCCAAGAATATAGCTCAGTGGCACAGTGCCTGCCTGGCAAGCATAAGATTGTAAGTTTGATTCCCAGTAAAAAAAAAAACAAACTTCTTTCCTGTTTGTGTTCTCTGATAGATGTACAATGTTAGCTTTGTTCAGATCCTCTACATTGGTACTACACGCATGGTACTTTATTCTCCTCAACAAATAAGCCAGTTAATTTCACCACAATGCAACATGAATTTAAAAAGAAAGTTTTAGGAAGTAGCCTGGACTGTAATTGTCTTACAAAGGTCTACCTTACGGCGCTCCTTGAGAACCTCCTTGTTACGGTAACAGAAAGGTTGCCTTCTTTCTTCCCTTGGGACTCAGGAGATTCTCCGAACTTTCTCCATTGAAACGCTTAAGTTTCTAGACTCCTCTTACTCCAACACTTAGGAAGAAGATAGCTCAACATCCACACCCTTAAAGTAAGTTCCTTGTTTGACATTCTTCACACTCATTCACTCTGAGAGTAAACCTTTCTGTAGAAGATCCTGGACTACAGGGGCTGGTGAGATGGCTCAGTGGTCTAAAGCACCTACTTAGAACAAGCTTAGCAAAGCACAGGGACCGCGGTTCAATCCCCCAGCACCACATGCCAGCCAGCCCCGCCCCCAGGCGGGCTGAGGGGGTCACACACACATACACACACACAAATAAATAAATAAATAAAATAAATAAATTTTAAAAAAGAAGAAGATCCTGGACTACAAAGAATGATACTTCCTGGGCAGATAGCTCAGTGGTCTGAGCACCTGCCTGGCAAGCACGGGGACCCAGCTCCAATCCCCAGTATCACATGCCATGCCAGCTCCCGAACCAGGGCACACTAAGCCAACCACCGAAACGGGCATGTTGGTACACACCTGTAATCCTAGCACTAGGGAGGCTGAGGCAGGAGGATCAGTAGGAGTCCAAGCTGCATAGTGAGATTCCATACCAAATAAAAAAAAAAATAAATGATTTTTTAATTAAAATTTTTAAAAATGATACTTCCAGTATATCATGTTCTTCATAACTCTTCTGTTTCCTTTTCAAAGGCCTAGAGATTTATCAACATGGAAATCATCACTGTCCTATCACAAATTTACAAAAAGCCTGCTCCTAGGTCTAAAAGCCTGACTTTATCACTGAAAGCGGAGCTTACAGAGTTTCCTCAAAGCCTCAGGGGGATCTGACTCACCCAAATACATTTCATTAAGCTAACCCACTTGCTTTCGGGGTTGCAGTCTTGCCTATTGAAAGCCAGATCCTCAGGATAATACAAGCGCCTGTGGCTAAGACCCAGTCTTCTGCCCACACGTGATATGAGATGGTGAAAATACAGACTCGTGGCTGCATGGAGCAGAGAAATCCTCATCATTATGTGAATCCAGTTTGACTGAAACCTACAATGTCACAGGGGTCTGTTTGGTTTGCCTGGTGAAAAGGTCACCACTTCAGAAGCCTTCTTGCCCTCTGAGTGTCAATGTGTATGCAACAGGAGATCAGCTCTATTTAGCTATTCTAACATTAGCTAAAATGACTCTAGGTATATGCAGCTAGAGAAAGTCCAGGCCTCAGTGCTGGGGAGACAGCTCAGTGGTCTAAGCTCCTGCCTCGCAAGTGCGAAGACCTGAGTTGGATCCCTGGTACACCCGTGCTGCGCCAACCCGTGTTCCTGGGAACCTGGGTATGGTGGTAAGACTCTGTATCAAATAAACAAACAAACAAATAAACAAACATACAAACAAAATTTAAAACAAGGACGTCCAGGCCTCACCTAGTAAACTCACAAGGTCACACTACCTGCGCCAAATGTTAGATGAAATGATATACATTTTCTTTTTATTTTATTTAGTACAGGGTCTCACTACACAGATTGCAGTCGTAGCGATCCTCCTGTTTTCAGCCTCCCAAGCGCTGTGGCTACAGGCACATGCTGCCACGCTCAGTCTCAGCAGCCATCTCAGTGCACCCCAGGGGCGGGGCCCGCACAGCACACAGGGGTCAAACTCTGGGTTCCTGAGCCTGCAGGTTTGAAATTAGTTTTAGATGGATTCCAGGTTTTCCCTTTCATTAATTCTGATAATTTGGCTTACACAGCCTCAACTTTAAACAGAAAACCTAGTCTTTCTGGTATCATTTTAAGTATATTATTGTAACTTTAAAAATAATTAGCTACTTTATTAAAATTATCCTAGTTATCCTTCAATACAATACATTGGTTGGCTGAGCTATCTGGCCAGCCCTTGATATACATTTTAAATGATCATTGTTCACTGAATTTTTGGCTGAATTTCTTCCAAGAAATACAGATTCACTAAATAAATTTTTTTGCTTATAAAACTATATTGGGGGCCTGAGAGATGGCTCCATAGATAAGCATTTGCCTGGCAAGCTCAAGGGCCTGAGTTCAATCCCTGGTGAAAAAAAAAACAAAACAAAACTATATTAGTGTTCTTTACCTAAGTTTTGTCCTTGGTCTATAGTTTTAGAGAGGATAGATAACAGTTCTACGTTTCCTAAATAATTTGAGTCTCCACCCCTTTTTGAAAACAGTAGAATAGGAGAGAAAAGCAAAAACATCACATTCGTATTTAATTCCAAGGGGTTCAGAGAATGACTGAGACTGATAAATGAACTCTAATTTTTATTTATTAAATTAGGGCTTATTATTTCAAGTGGGTAGATTAGTTTTTATTTAAACTCCACCTTTACCAGAATCTCGGGCCACCTAACATCTATACAATCTAAACATTAAATATGCCAACCTCTTGTATTGAAGGATAAATAAGAGAATTTTAATAAAGTAGCTAATTAGCTAATTGTTTTTAAAGTTACAATAATATACTTACAATGATACCAGAAAGACTAGGTTTTCTGTTTAAAGATGAGGCTGGGGGGGGGGGGAATGAGGCTGTGTAAGCCAAATTATCATAATTAATGAGAGGGAAAACCTGGAATCTACCTAAAACTAATTTCAAGCCACCTAGTTAAAAAAAAAAAACCCTACTCTTCTCCATCTGATCTCATAAAATCCACTTTTCTTGTTTGTAACCCTTTGGTATGCTGCACCTGAAATCTCTTCCAAAATTCAAAGTGTTCAATGAATTCTGTACATTCACAGAAAAAGATTCTAGTAGTCTGAGTAATGCCAAAAGTCAAAATTGTGAATTAAAAATGATCATGAAAGAAACAAAAATCAAAGAAGGAAAACATTTTCAGTGGACTTAACGCTAAAAAAGCTACCAACTGCTAACCAAAGATTTCTGAAATAAACAGTTGATGCTATTTCTCAAATCGAAACATAAAGAAAATCCTATTAATTCTCAAATTTTATGACAAAATTCTATTTTAAAAAAAATCAAACTGACATCATCTTTAATTTGATCAGTGTGTTTTTGAGACATTGTTTCCTTGCATTGCTGAAGCTGGTCTCCAACTCCTGGGCTCAGCAATTGTCCCACTGCAGTCCCAGCCTCCGCAGGTAGCTGGGACTACCCAAGCTGGTATCAGAATCCTCATCTGCAAAGCTGAACAAAGCAATGCAAAGATAGGATGAAAACATTTGTAAAGCTCAGCAAATCTGAACTCCCTTAAAAAATGAGAGTAAGGGCCAGGGAGCTAGCTCGGTGGTCTAAGTGCCTGGCCGGCAAGCACAAAGGCCCAGGTTCAATTCCCAGTACCACATGCCTCACAGATCCCTCACACCATGCTGGGTCTGGGTAAACCCAGCACCAGTAATTCCAGTGCTGGAGAGGCTGAGACAAGAGGATCACTATGAGTCTGACCTGCATAGCAAGACCCTGGCCCAAATAAATAAATGAATGAATCTTAAAAAAAAAAAGAAAGAAAAAGAAAATGAGTAAGATACAAGGACAAAAGAAATACGTTCAGACATTTTAAAGAAGTTCTCCAGTTAAAACGCAACCCATGACAAAAACCAGGCCTGACAGCACACAACTGTAAGCCCAGAACTTGGAAGAATGAAGCAGGAGGATCTGAACAAGTTTCAGGCCACCCTGGGCCTCACAGTGAGTTCTCAGCCATCCTGAACTATACAATGAGACCCTGTCCCAAAAAAAGATAATGCATGAGAGGCTAAATAAATCAAAATGGATTAAAGACCTACATATTAAAAAAAAGAGGCCCTGCCCTGCCCTGCCCTTCCCACCCTTGCTGGAACTCAGCTGAGCTGCAGCTGCCTATTGCCGCCTGTCATAGAAACCAGGTGCCCAGAGGACAGCAGCAGGGACCTGCAGTAGCCTTGGTGAGCCTAAGCTTGCACCCAACCACCACTAAAGAGAGCCTTGCAGAGCTTCGCCCTGCCCTCACCATCATCAGATCCTTCTTAAGCTGCACCGTGACCACCACTCACAGAGGTGGAAACCACACTAAACCCAACGAAGCTAGAGCTCTGGTGAGCCTAGCCCAACCTGCCACTCTTATGGAAGCCTTGCTCACCCACACTCTGCCTCTCCCAACCATCACTGCAGAGTCAGGATAAACACTGGGAAGTTGAAAAATGTCAAAAAGAAGGAGCAAAAGACAGTCTCAAAAGGCCGGGGAGATGGCTCAGTGGAATAAGCACTTCCCTGACAAGCATAAGGGCCTGAGTTCAATCCCCAGTTCTGCCAAAAAAAAAAAAAAAGACAATCTTAGACCTCCAGCATACCCAAAACAAGTCCAAGAGACAAGATCATAAAATAACTTAGAAGTCACACACCTGAAATTTCTGAAATGATAGCAACTGAAGTAAAGAAACAACTTTATCAGGCTATAGAGGAAGTCAGAATCTCGGGGGGTAGGGGGAGAAAGACAACAATGATGAAAGAATTACCCAACATATCTAAAGAAGACACCATAAAAAGAAAAAAATAGAGAGGAATAAGAAAATGATGGCAACATTGAACAATACAGGAAAGAACTAGAATACATGAAACATTCAAACAGACACGCAGGACACTAAGGATTCCACTGAAAGCAGGCAAAACAGCTTGAACAAAACTGAAGATCTTGAAGATAGCACTGCAGCTAGTGAACAAAAAAGAAAGACTTCTTAAAAATAGTAAGGAACCAGGAAGTAACAATACAACAGCTGCAAGGTGATGCAAAGAACATATAAAACTAACAGGTATCAACACAACAGTTGCATCAAAATGACCACAACTCCACAAATGAGAACAGAAAGAACCCACCAACTAGGGTCAACAATTAAACACATGAGAACAATAGGTAACCAACAGCAAGATAATAACATATCAAACATAAGTCAATACATCTCAATTATAACCATCAATGTAAATGGACTCAATTCACCAACTAAAAGAAACAGACCGGCAGAGTAGATTAGGAAACACAATCCAACAATATGCTGTATACAAGAAACACACTTAACTCATAAAGAAATTCATAGGCTGAAAGTCAAAGGATGGAAAACAATACTACATGCCCCAGGACCTCAGAAAAAAGCAGAGGCAGCAATCACGTTCACAGACAATTTGAATTTCAAACCAAAAATGATCAAGCAAAATAAAGAAGGCCACTACATACTGGTTAGGGGAAAAATGCAAGAGGAAGAGGCAACATTCATAAATATGTACACACCAAACATGGGAGCACCCAACTATTTAAGACAAATCCTAATGGACATGAAAAACCTAATAACCCATACCACAGTCTTAACAGGAGACCTTAACACTCCCTTACCGAAAAAGCCAGGTGAAGCAGACAAAAAATTAGCAAAGAGGTAGCAGAACTGAACCAGACCTTTGAACAAATGGACTTAGTGGACATATACAGAGTGTTCTACCCAACCATACATGAATACACATTCTTTTCAGCTGCACATGGGTCATTTTCTAAAACAGATCACATACTAGTCCATAGGTAATGTTTAAGTATATGTAAGAAAACAGAAATTATCCCATGCATATTATCTGACCACAGTGCAATGAAATAAATGACTAAAGAAACCACAAAAGCCCCATAAACACATGGAAATTAAATAACTTCCTCCTCAGCAACCAATGGGTTACAAATGACATTAAACAGTATCTACAATTCAACAAAAATTCAAGCATAATTTATCGGAATTTGTGGGATGTCTTTTTTTAACTCTTTTTTTTTTTTTTTAATTTACTTTGCGGAACTGGGGATTGAACTCAGGCCCTTGCGCTTGCCAGGGAAGTGCTTATTCCACTGATCCACTGAGCTATCTCCCTGACCCTGGGATGTCTTTAACTCTTATGGAAATATGCCTACAAAAGAAGACTGCTGAGTCAAATAGAATATTTATTTTATTTTGATGAATCTTCATATTGATTTTTACAGTAGTTAATTTATATTTCCAACTACAATATAGAGGTTTAGGGGCTGGGGGGATGGCTCAGTGGAATAAAGCACTTCCCTGGAAAGTGCAAGGGCCTGAGTTCAATCCCCAGTTCCGCCAAAAAAGTAAAAAAAAAATTTAAAAATAAAGAGGTTCCCTTTTCCCCTGTTGCCTCACCAGCATTAGATATTATTTGATTTTTTAATGATAACTGTTCCTTTTAGTGTAAGATGAAATTTTAGAACTTTAGGATTGATTTCATTTGTGTTTCTCTTATGGATAAAGATACATTCTCTTAATGAATAGAGGGATTTGTTCTAATAGTGTTTGTAAACAGGATATCATGTCCGCATCTTGTACAGCAATTAACCATTAGGAAAAATGTATGCAATGTGTTAATTACTGAAACTGTCCTACCAATTTGGTTTGAAACTATCTCACTGCTATTTCTTTCTCAATAAAATTATGAAAAAAAAAAAAGATACTGAAGACTGTTAATGTGTTTACCAGACACCTGTCCTTTCCCTGATGATGTCTATTCATTTCAGTTGCTCATCTTTTTGACTGGAACTTTTACTTTTGAGGAGTCTAAATTTTTTGAGTTCTTTGTATATTTGAAATAATAATCTACCCTTAAAGGAATAGCTGAATTTTTCTTCATTCTATTCTCTATTTATTCTACAGATTGTTTTTCTTGCTATGCAGAAGCTTTTAAAATTGATACAGTCCTATTTATTGATCATTAATGTTATTTGTTATGTAATTATAATTTTGTTATTTTAAAAGGTTTTTTTCTGTGTTTAGGACAGGATCTACAGGGTCTCACTATGTAGACTGGACTCATAGTGATTCTGTTTTCAGCCTCCCAAGTGCTGGGATTACAGGCTTGCACAACCCAGGGATCAGACTCCGGCTGCTGCACTCTGCCTAAGCAGGAGCTTTAGTCCACTGAGCTATCAGGCCAGCCCAAAGTCTCTTAACTATGCATATTTCTCAAAATTTTAATCTATTATATATTCCAACAAATTGTATCTGTTTCAGTAAGTAAATAAATAAATAAATAAAATGAGAGATTTGGGACATCTGTAGGAAAATGAACGCTCTTGGAAAATGTAATGTTGAGTGAAATAAACCAGACACTCAAGCTAAAAAAAAAAAAAAAAAGTTGTGGTGTAACTCAGTCACAGAGCATTTGCCTAACGTGCACAAGCTCCTAGGTCTACCCCCATTATCTCAAAAAAAAGGAAAACAATATTTATAATCTCAACTAAGAAGAGATTCCCTGAATATAAATAGAAGATTAAATCTTATCTCCTGGGTGGATAATATAAGCAAAGATTTAAATGAACAACCACAATGTCTTTTATTTAGGAACAATGTTTAGCCACAATTTAGCACAGACACAAATCATGTTATTAGTCTGAGAAAGCAGACTTCTGAGAAACATGTTCAGGAAAGGGAGTTTGAGGTACACAGGTATACAGAACAGTTAATTAACAAATCTTAAAAAAGACAATCAGGGCAAAAAGAAAGTGGACAGATATTATGCCTAACTTATTCATAATATATGTTCAGGGAATATAATTAACTAAAATGGCATATCTTTATGCCACAAGCTATTCCCACTTCAGCATCTGATCACGCTTCATATGCAACACATCCAAAATTCAACTTGTACTCTCCCCATATACCTGGTCTTCTAACATTCCTTAGCTACTTGTAGAGAAATCAAGGTGTCACCTTTCACAAGACAAGGGATACTCACACTAAATGCTTCACCAACAAATCTGCATAATTCATAAATTTATTTCCTCCATCTCTAGGAGAAGGATCTCTCATCTCTCACATGAACTACACAACAGCCACCTACACTAATCTCCCTATATCTAACCTTTCAGTTGTCTTCATCTTCCAGAATGGCCTTTTTAGAACCACTGATACCTGCTAGAGTAGACTCTACAATAGATGCCCTCTACACCAAGACAAAGACCCAAGCCACTGGAACACCTGAGTTTGCAATGTCTGATCTCATCTCAAGCCTCATCTCCAACTTCTCTCCCTTACACTGAGCATTCTTTCAGCTTTCTTAGTAGCTACCCACTTAAATGAACAACCATAATATCTTTTATTTAGGAACTATGTTTAGCCACAATTTAGCACAGATACAAATCACATTATTTAATTTGAGAAATAACAGCAGGGATTTGGTCTTCTTCGCCAGGATAACTTCTGTTCGTCCCTTAATTTCATCCTAAGTGATAATTTGCTCAGGAAGGCATTTCTTCAATAGCCATGACTGAACCCCCCAACAGAGGCACTCCCTCCACAACAAACTTTGTCTGAAAATAGTTTCATAGGTGTAGTATATGTGAATATAGTTAACTATGTAGAACTACAAAACCATGGCAATCTCTCCCTTTAAGCCAAAAACACCACAAATGCAGCAACTAAATCTGATTTACTCACCATGACATTACTGCACCTAATACAGGAATATAGGAGGTGATAGGTTTAATTAATAGTTTGATAAAGGGGCCAGGGAGATGGCACTTGCCTGGCAAGCACGAGGTCCTAAATTCAATCCCTAGTTCTGCCAAAAAAAGAAAGAACATAAAGAAAAAAAAATAGTTCAATATACATAGATATAGTCAAAGTTCTGCCTTTGCTAATCTCCAGAAGGAAACTCGGAAGGTACATTTCTAGTTCTATAATTACATGATTTTACACATGTCCATTTGAAATTAGAGTAGCCAAACTTTTTAATATTGAAATTGATCAGTTTTCTATTAAATAAACGAAAACCAATAATATTACTGGTTGTGATCATAAGAGGCCATTCATTTCAGACATCACACATTTAACTAATGAGATTGTAAATACTAGAATTAAAAGTAAGATAGTGCATTTATATTACCAAGCAATGAACAACCTTGTTCAAAGAAAGCAGGTTTTATGTTGTTGCTTTGTTTTTTTAGTTGGAGTTTTGGTTTTTTCACTTAATACACCTCAATCTATGTACTTGTAACATTAAACCCAATTTAAGACTTTTGATAGAGTAAGAAGAAAAACTCAAATGTATACAAAAATTTAACTGCTGTATTGAAGACAATCAACCACACAGCTAAATCCACCACACTGCATATAACTCCTAAGGGAAATTTAGAAATATTGGATGTCTACTATACTTAATATAAGAGGAGCTGTAAGAAGTACCTTCTGAAAGATGCTATATTCTTTCCCTCCTTTTTTTTTTTTGGGGGGGGGGTCCTGTATTTTAGGGAAGGGTCTACAGGGTGTTCAGGACCTCTACAGGCATGCACCACCACACCCAGTCGCAATCTCCATCTCAGTACGCCCTTGGGGTGGGGCATGGCAGGCCCAGGAATCGGAACATCCCCCACCCAACCCCCGTATCTTAACAATTTGTTATACATGAAAATTAATAACAAGTTCTGAAACTATGTCACCCCTCTAAACTATAATGAGTAGATCCAAAAACAGCCTTAAAGGCAGAGAAGAAGGCCAGACAAATAGCTCAGCAGACTAAAGCACCTGCTTAGGCAGAGCAGGCAGGGAGTTTGAGCCCTGCCACGCCCCGGGGCACGCTGAGCCAGGGAGACTGAGACTGGGCGCAGTGGTGCACCTGCAATCGCAGCACTTGTGAGGCTGTAAACAGGAGGATCACTACAAATCCAATCTACACAGTGAGACCCTGAACACCCTGCAGACCCTGTCCGGAAGGAAGGAAGGAAGGAAGGAAGGAAGGAAGGAAGGAAGGAAGGAGACAGAGTCTTTGCTGATAGAATAAAGATCTCTAGATTAGCTCATGCTCAGTGGAAGGGGAGGGGAGGTGAGGAGAGGGGAAATCATGCTTTGATACTTAAACTAGTTTACTGATTTTCTGTAACCAGCAACTCAGTGGGGCCTAATATGTTCTGGAATCCACTGCCAGAAGCTGTTCAATAAAGATCAGCTAGAAGAAGTCCTTCCTTAGGCAGGTGCCAAGGAAAACTGAATTTATTTAAGAACTCTTTGAGAGGGGCCTGCCCCTTAGCTCAGTTGTTTAAGTGGCTGCTTCAACAAAGCAGTCAGCCTCAGGCTGCTGTGGTTCGATCCCCACAACTCCAGCCAGCCAAACATGCCCTGAAGGCATTCTGAGCCAGACCAAAAAGAATTCTTTGAGAGTAAAGAGCATGCTAGACTGAGCCACAGTCACAGTAGCAAAGGACAAAACACAAAGGGACCTCAGCTTTCACTGGGCAGAAGAGCCAAGACTCAGACCCTATTTTGAAAGGGGGTGCAGGTTAACAATGATACATAGAAAATGGAGAGAAAGCAACCAGAGAAAAAAGTTTTTTAGTCAGACAGTACAAATTATACTAATTAAAACCACTCAAGTAAAGTGATTTTCACTAGGCAGATTATGGTATGATCACTGTTAGGCATATGAATAACACGTACCAGGTATCTTCTGTTTGATTACAACACTAAATATGACTCATGTAAGCTTAGTCTCCTTCGGGAAAGACTACAAAGAAAGTTTAATTCTTTGCTTTCAAAATATATCAAATGGGGGGACAAGAAGTATTCTTATTTGGTCTGGGATAGAATAAAATAAAAAGGGCTTGATTTTAAAAAACTGACATGATACCCCAAAAAGGGACACCAGAGAGATTGATTCCTGGGTATCCCGAAACAGATGACCTAGGTGTGGCCAGGTCTCTTTAACTAGAAAGGATTTAAGATTCCTGAAAAAAGATGCTTTCCCGCCTGAAACACAGTAAGTCATAAGCTAACAAAGTCTGATAAACATTAATGATCGAATCATGTCTAAATTCACTATAAAATTATGAGAAAGCAGAGACAAAGAGACAGGAAAAGAGGAAAAAAATTAAAAAATATTTCTGGGAACTCATGCTTAAATCATTGACCAAAAAATGCCTTTTTAAAAACAATCAAAGAGACATTATTGAGCTTTTGCTTGAGAAAATTCTGCATAGAAAATTCTTCATTTGTCTTCTAAGTACCAGAAAACAGCCAGATTTCTTCTGAAGCACTTTTCCACTATAAAAGTAACATGTGTTCATTAGCCACTGTTCTTAAATCACCTAGAAACATCTTAGCATGAAACTCTAAAAATGGAAGATTTTGTGGCAAACAAAGCCTTCAGTTAAATCACTAAACTTTGAAAAATAGGGCAGAATGTCCTAGATGAGAAAGTGGCTGCAGTCACTTTGTTTTTGAGCTTCAAGTTGAGAGGAATCCGAGAGAGAAAAAGTACTGAGGAAACAGAAGAGAACAGTTAGATCTAATAGGCTTAAAAGAAATATTTCAGAGACAGCATGAGAAAACAGGCATGCCCTGGCAATTCTGACACTGTCTCATTAGACTTAAATGAGTAATGATACCAATGTATACATAAACCCTTAAGCCATCTCAAATTCATGAGATAATAGTCTGATACTCTAGCTACAGATTAAAGCATGCTGTCTTCCTAAGTAAAGGCATGCTTCCCTAGCTCTTTTCCTGCCAAATAAAGGAAAGAAGCTAAATAGTACACAAAAGCTCCAACAATACAAGATGTGAACAGTATGTCTTTCTGGTTGATACCCATTTCCTACATAACAAAGTAACCAACTTCCCCAAGGAACAGGGTCATCAACAAAGGAGAAGTCCCTGAGAGATGAGAGATTTCTTGGTAAATTATCCTAAGTCCTCCAATAGTTCTCAGAACTATTTCTAGCAGTTGGGCCCATACCAGCCCAGGCATAAAGACTCAATCATGATGACCCAACACCTTCATCAGGACCCATTACAGTAACTCTTAATATCCCCTGCAAAATTTCATTAAAAAGCAGACTTTAGGAGTCTCAGAAAATATACTTCAATATCCAGCACTCTTAGTACTCCCAAAGTACAAAAAAGACATATCCCTTCTCTCTGTGGAAGTACAAAAGGCACACAAATAAGGGCTAGCCTCATTTATAACCTTCCTACCAATCACATTTTTAAAAGAAGCAGGGTGGAAGAAGTGAGCTAAAATTACAGGCTGCCACGACACTTCAGTATGGGAAACTGAATACCTGGTTCCACAGGAGAGTAAGATTTTATTCATAGGCCTGTTACTAAGCAACTGTAACAACAGCTGCATGAGCCTTCTGGATAGTCATGGGAGGAAAAATCTAAGGAAAAGAAAAGATAGGAAACTCCTTCTCTAGGATTCTTTATCTCAAGATACATTCAGTATAAAAACAAAATCAAAAACAATCTAACTTTAAAACAAACAATTCCTCAAAGGACAAGAAAAATATATACTACAAAGGTACATCATTGACTTTAATTACAGTTTTGGTTCAATTTCAAAATTTACATTCAACCGGTGATAATGATTTCCTTTCTGCAGATCCTCTGTGAACTCCTTTCCTTTACCCTCCCCAGTGGAAAAAAAATTGCTTTTCAAATTTCTTACTGATTAAAAGAATATTTTAGAGGCCTTAAATCCATTTCTTTGTTTACAGAAGCTATAAAAACCAGCTTACAGTTGTTTCATGTTGCCTGGGCTTTGAACCGAGAGCACATGAGGACATCAACCGTTTCTCTGAAAAGAGCAGTCCCTCAAGCAGAGCCAGACATTTCCCAGCCACTCCCTGAAGTTCAGATGACCAGAGCAATGCCGACATCAAGTCTTTTTCAGAGTCAGACTATACAATAAAGCGCGGGCTAACCAGTGTCTCGCACACTGTGGGCTGGGTTCCGGATGGGCGGGGGGACTCCCACATGGGTTCCAAGGGCCTGGGAGCAGGTTCCACAGCTGGAAGCAAACTTCTTGGCCCACTTTTGTTTTTCTTTAAAGGTTTCTACTTAAATGCTGAGAAACCCACAAGCCAGATCTTCTATCTGTTCTACAGATGCTTCTACTCACTGTTGGCTTTTTCTGTCCCCACTCCCAGCTCCTTCTCAGCTCCAGAGGAATGTTAGATTAGAAGATAAGCAAGATGAGGAAATAAGATTTTAGGCTTATTTTTCTAAATCAAAAAAAAAAAAAAAACAATCATGATGCAGCCCAGTTCCTCCGGGTCTCTAGATTCTGTACGTTTTAAAAACGTATATCCACAGACAAGTAGAAATTTAAATAGTAGAAACTGAAAACTCGAAGTGACTCAGCCAAAGTCATTCCTGCTTTTAGATCCCAATCATAAGGGTGGTTCTGCCTGAGAAGACTCCCTAAGTAGTGTCTGGAGCAAACGGTTGTTGAGGGGCACCTATTTTTAATTAGCTTGCATTTCGTAAACTGGATTATTTTTGCTTTTATAAAAATACATAAATACAAAGTTTATGCTTTGTAATTGCTAAACACCTCCAAGTTCTGCTACCTGAAATAAAGCTAAAATGTTATTTTCTGACGTTCCCTCTAATAGAAACAATACAGAAAATAGCACTATGTAATACATTTTTTTTTAATTTTATTTATTTATTTGTGTGTGTGTGTGTGTGTGTGTGTGTCCAGCTCAGCCCACCAGGGGGCAGGGCTGGCTGGCATGTGGTGCTGGGGGATTGAACCATGGTTCCTATGCTTTGCTAAGCTTGTTCTAAGTAGGTGCTTTAGACCACTGAGCCATCTCACCAGCCCTGTAATACATTTTATGATCAAACCAATTCACAATTAAATTGAAAGCCAGGCACGATGGCACCTACCTTTTGTTCTCATACTAAGTAGGCTGAGCTACAAAGATGCCCCAAGCCCAGGAGTTAGAGACCAGCCTGGCCAATGCAGTGAGGCCCCATCCCCCTCAAAATAAACAAAATATTAAACTGGATAGCTTTAGATCTACCCTAAGTCTTCCTGTGGCTAGTGGTTAAGACTACATGAACTTTCTCAGATAAGAAAGCTAAAAAAAAAAAGGTATCCTTTCATTGTGAAAATTCCTATATTTACTTACTGTAAAATTCAAGAATTTTTTTCCCATATCTTGGCCATATTTCCAAAGAATACTGAAAACCAATAATCATCTTTATAGATAAGATTATTCTTTGAAATACTTGTCTATTCTTGCAAAAGACTGGAATCAATAGATAATCCACAAATTATAGCCCATGCATACATATGGTGGAATATTATACAGTTAGAAAAAATTTAAAAGCTCTTTATATATTTTATGAAATGAGCTCAAGACATAGTTTTTCAATGAAAAATACAAAATAAAGAATACTATGTATAGAATATTACTATCTCTTTTTTAAACAGGAAAATATTCATACTTACAAATTTTCAGTTATATATACATAGAATGCCTTTAAAAAGACAAACCTAATAATAGTTTTACCTCATGGAAAAAAAAAGGGATGAGAAAGGACAGTGTGCCTCACATACCCAATATGAATGTATTGCCTATTCAAGAAATACATTATTTAGGCTCAGTGTGGTGGCACAAACTTGTAATCCCAGCACTCAGGGGGCTGAGGCAGGAAGATCGCATGAGTTTGAGCCCCACCTGGGCTACTTAGCTAGTTCAAGACCAGCTTGAACTATGGTAAGACTTTGTCTCAAAAAAAAAAAAAAAAAAAAAACTGAACACACACACACAAAACACTTTAATGGTCACTAATAGGATCCTTCTAAAAGTATTCTCTGTGTGTGTGTTTAGAAAGAGAAAATAATTAAGTTTTTAGCCATGATCCAATCCTCTCTTATTGAGAAATATCTGGCCGTCTACTAAGCATGAAAGAGTATGGTTAAAAAAATTTAGCTCCGCTGAGAAGAGGGAAGTGTTGGGCAAGAAAGGGACATCTGATAGGATACCAGGACACCTACAGTCCCGGCAGGAGGACAAGGTGGGCACCTGGAAGCAGATGCAGGCATGTGAAAGGCTAAGGAAGAGCAAAGAGTCATCTGCATGCGAGCAGAGGGCTCAGGGCAGGAAATAGCTTGAACAGGCAAACGGCTAATTTGAGGATTCACATGCCACTCAAGACTAAATACTCATAAGTTTGGACTCCTTACTAAGCAATATGAAAAGGTTCCAGGGACACACAAAGAGACGTCCTGAGGGGACAGAATACAACTTACAAGAAACGGTTGAAAAGCTAGAAATTATAGAACCTAACAGATTCCCAAGCCCAGAAAGACAGCTTCCGCAGACTGATAGTTACAGCTATTCTCCCTTGCCACTGAAGGCAGAAAACAAGCTTAGGTATTCAGCTCGCTGATACTACGGGGTGGTGAGTGAAAACACTGTAAGAACAAGTCCTCCTGTGAAGAAGCGGGGTAAACTGTGGAGCTGGGAAAAGAGGCAGAAGCCAAGAAGCCCAAGTGATTTAAAGCAGGCAACATGAGGGCTTATAGGACCATTCTTTAGGCTAGTAATTAAATGCTGAATCTTAACAAGGAATTAGTGAATTTGTTTTGTAGAAAGCTAAATTGTGGGAGCTGGCCAAATAGCCCAGTGGATTAAAGCGCCTGTAAGCAGGTTCAGGGGCCTGGGGTTCAATCCCTAGGCCTGTTGTGGCGGCCCCAGCAGCTGAGACTGGGTGTGGTAGCATGCACCTGTAATCCCAGCACTTGGGAGGCTGTAAACAGGCACATCACTAAGAGTCCATTCTAGTAGTGAGACCCTGAACATCCTGTAGACCCTTCCCTGAAAAAAAAAAAAAAAAAAAAAAAAAAAAAATCACTTTAAAACAAAAAGCTAAATTGTCAGCAGATCAAATACGAAGGAAAGAGTACCTGGCCGATGGGATCAGGTTGAGTGCCCCATGGAGAACATAGCTGAACTCTGCATGGTCCTCAGCAACAAGCGCCACCAGGCCCTCACAGCAGGCTGTGCGAACCACAACGTTATCACTGCAACACTTCTCCCACAGCAAGTTCAAAGCAGGAGTCTGAAATCAAACCAGTAATTAAAGGACACTGCTGACGAACAGCAAGCACACACCCAGACACAGCCAGGTACCAACCTTGTAATTTGTTCATAGTGGGACAGCTTTCCTGTATGCAGGAGGCCACTGTCACTCTGTTCTGAGAATAACTGAAGTCAGTTTTCCAGGAGAGGGAAAGCTGTGCTCTGATACAATAACTCTCTCACCTAGTGTCTGAGCTGCAAAATTAAGCTAGTTGCAGGCAGAGGCATAACTCAAGTTCAAGCAACTCAGCCCAGCAAAGACGCATGCTTCAGCCAAGCAATTTAACCAGACAGCAACACAACCTGTCCATCGCCCAGTCTAAGTTGAATTCCCACTACTATCAGTGCTTTGTGCCGTAAACAACATTAACATTTCCAGAAAAGGTGCCTATATCCCTAGCACCCACCTTATCCCCTGATGCACCCCACTTCCCCCACAGTGCTCCTGCCACAATGTGGTCACATCTAATATGGGCCCTGACGGTAACAAAAGAGGGAACCCAGGCTGCCCGCACTCTACTTATCCCACAGTCACCAGCAAAAACCTAAAGAAACTGGGTGTTTTGTTTTGTTATTTTATTTTTTGGTGGTACCAGGGATCGAACTCAGGACCTTGCGCTTGCCAGGCAAGCACTTATTTCACTGAGCTAGCTCCTTGGCCTCATATGTACTTAGTGCAGGGTCTGCAGGCTCTCACTACACAGATCCGACTCGTAGTGATCCTCCTGTTTTCAGCCTCCCAAGCACTGGGATTACAGGTCTGTGCCACCACGCTCAGCCTCAGTCACTGTCTCGGTGCACCTCGGGGGCAGGGCCAACACAGCATGCTGGGGCATCGAGCCGCCAGTCCCTGCATCTGCCTAAGCAGGAGCTTTAATCTGCTGCACTATCTGGCATAGAGAAACTATTTTGCTTAAAAAAGATGCTGGCTTTTTTCCCCCATATTGTGAATTTGTCTTCTTTGGTAGAAAAACAAGAGAAAGCCACTTAAGGAAATGTAAATTTTTATTTTTGAAAAACCCTATAAAAGCAGAGAAACTAGCTTTTATTATTTTGTCAGGATCTCAAGATCTCCCAAAACGCTCACTCATAGCAAAACCCTATATGTGAATGTGCGATGAGTTAAAGTCCATTTCAATTTATGCATTGATTCTTTTTTTATTTAAAAAACAAGAAGAACTCACAATGGAGCTATTTTTTCCATGCTCTGGACACAATTCATTAGGTAAATATATATAAAGGGAGAGTAAAGAACCCAGCTCCCCAAAAAAGAATGAAAACCAACAAGATATGATTCTCACCTTCCCTCAGTAGCAGGCACAGTCTTTTCAGTGTGAGGCAGCCAATATACAAAGAACAATACGGACAACCAGCAGTCATCACAGTAAGAAAAATATCTATGCTGTTTCTCTTTCTATTCAGAAGTAAGCTGAACAGACAGTATCTAAGGGTTCTACACGTCATTACTCCATTAACCCAGAAAAACTAAACAAATAAATACATAAACAAATAAACCATTGCCTCCAGGAATACTGTATCCTCATGGAAGTAAGAATTCAATTATTAGTAGAAGAGGAAACATTTAGTTACAAGGATTTGACATTCAATAAATCCCAGCAATTTAACTAAGACCACTAGATCTTCTCAAAGTATATACTGTAATTACCAGCAAGATTAGGATTAAGATTCTCAGCAAACCTAATTTATACAACTACATACAAATACCAAATAAATGCCAATTAGGGAAGCATGCCCCTACACATACTTTCACATGTTGGCAGAAGCTACAAAAAAATATAACCTAAAAATGTAAATGTAGTCTGAAAGGTACAATGGCTACTATGACCAGGGACATAGCTCAGTGGCATAAGCACCTGCCTGGCAAGTTCAAGGTCCTGAGTTCAATCCTTAGTACCACAACACAAAACAATCTTAAAAAATAAAAATTAAGGGACCGGTGGTGATGGCTCAGTGGAATAAGCACTTCCCTGGCAAGTGCAAGGGCTGAGTTCAATCTCTGGTTCCGCCAAAAAAATTAAAATTAAAAAATAAAGGGAAAGAATTTGTTCAGTGGGAAGGAAAAACGGAGATGAGAAAAGGACAAAAGAAAGAAGGAAAAAAGACATATTTACGTATATATGCAGGATAATTTAGATGATTGTACTGCTGATTTCCACTGGTCTTTCCTTTTTTTTTTGGAGTGGGGGAACCAGGGATTGAACTCAGACCCTTGCGCTTGCCAGGGAAGCACTTATTCTATTGAGCTATCTCCCCAGCCCATCCACTGGTCTTTTGAAAGGAGCAGTTAATGCTTTATTTTTTTAATTTTTTTTCCTTTTAATTTCTTATAATTTTAACTTTTTGTTGTTGCTTTGTGTTAAACCAATTTTGCACGTTTATATCTGATAACCTAAACAACTAATCTGAAAATAACATCATGCAATAGAGCAACCATTGTTAAATTCCTATTACTTTGTTTAGTGAAATTTTGTAACATTTCTAATGCTGTTTTTCTTTTTATATTACTGTTTTGTATTCTATAAAAAATAAAAAAGCAAGAATGTCAGACAGATAATGAGGTTAAGCTTAACAGCCTAGGTTGTATGGTAGTAACAATAAGCTTGTCTTCTAGATGGTTAACAACCTAAGTTTGCAGACCAAAATTAGAGAAAAAGGAGGGCCGGAAAGAAAGCCAACATTTTGGCCCTAGCCTTCCAAGGTCAATTAAGACTCAGGACATATGAGAACTTGTACTATAACGTCACGTAACTCAGTAGTGTCCCAAATTTTCTGATCAAGGAGATTATGGAGCCAAAGAGGAAAGGGATCAATGACGTAGAGTGTGCCTAAGGAGAGTCACATGGAGAGAA
>NW_004524620.1:14683135-14725884 GCF_000260255.1 Octodon degus | reverse complement strand
AAGAATGTGAGGGGTTAGGTATACAGCTCAGCAGTGTAAGTGCCTGACTGGAAAGTGCAAGGTCTTGAGTTCAATCCCCAGTACCAAAAAAAAAAAAAGGAAGGGAAAGGAAATACATTTATTTCTGTTGCGGGGAAAGAAAAGCAGAGAGCTTCACTCATTCACATGGTTCAACAGAACACACCCAGAGTACCATTCCGAATGAGTTTCTAAACCAGCACAGGGAGAGAGAAAACAGCCTGAGCCCAGAGGCTGCAGGTCTTGGGCAGTTCCTTAGCTCTGGGCACTCAGCTCTGAATGTCAGTATGAACCTATGAGACATATAGCTCACATCTGGGGCCAATCTGAAAGCATGAGAACACATCCACGATGTTCACTTTCTCTGATAACCAAAAATACTCCCTCAGAGGTAACATCATCAACCTTCTCTAAAGCATTCCTTTCCACATTTGACCCATGCTGCTCTTCCTTAGTAGCCACAAAAATACTCTCCTTCACACCATCCATGCCTCATTTCTAGAGTGTGTTGTCATAATTTTAAATGTTAAAAAATGTTATAGGGATGGGGCTGTAGCTCAGTGGTAGAGTGATACGTAGCATGCATAAGGCCTAGGTAGTTCAAGCTCCAGCAAAAACTAAAAGATGCAAACCAAAAAAAGGGAAAACAAAGGAACAAATAAAAAGCAATGAAGTTCTCTCATCCAAATTTTATGAGGACCTGCAGGGCATGGTAGCCCACACCTGTAACCCCAGCACTTGGGATGCTGAGACAGGAGGTTTGCTTTAAGTTCGAGGCCATCATGGATTACAAAGTGAGTTCAAAGCCAGCCTCAACTGCATAGTGAAACACTATCTCAAAAAGACAAAAAAAGAAAAGAAACCTATGGTGAGCCAAACAATGACTGAAACAAGGCAATTACATATGCGAACTAGCTGGAGCAATATCTGAATAGAATTCAAGCACAAAACTAAACACAGACCTGGTTTGTGGATTGGTGGATCTTTCCTGAAGCACCATTTTCCTTTAGGACTGCAGCAATAAGATGACCCACAGCCTGAAAAGCAAACAAAATTAATGAGCACATTCCCTTCAAACATTCTTTTCAAATAGTGCACATGAGGGAAACTAACATTAATACTTCTTAACATGAGTAGGGATATGCCAAGTAGACAGCTGGGAGTAAATGAGATTCCTACATTAAATGACACTCTGTAGAAGAAACTAAATTAGGCGTTCCACATGCCTAACTTTTAATCTTCAGACCATCTCTTCAGATAGGCATTATCATCCCACATGATCAATAAGCAAACTATAGTCCTTGATGTTAAGAAAGCTGCCAGGTTTTCAGTTCAAATTGCTGTCATTTAGTACTAAAAGACCATTTAAGACTGCTTGATATATTAAACCATGAAACAAATTTAAAAAGTTTTTAAAATTGTCTTTACATCTAAAGGAAATCTATCACATTTCAATATGTCTTTAATAAAAAAAAAAAAAGTCATCCCCATTTCATTTAATGGCTATGTCCCATATCCACTGATCCAGAAGATCTCTTCTCTACCACTGCCATTCTCCCTCCTTTAGGCCCTATGATTTTAATTTTTGGTCATTTTTATATCGCTTTCAGCTGTTTAATAAGCTTTCGATATCATAAACATCTAAAATTTTCCTATGTCTGCTTAAGTCAAAGAGCCCAAAATTAAATTCCAGCATCTCTAGGAGTACTAACTGCAAAAGTACATAAACATTCTCACCACCTCAGATCCACACCCAAGTCGTCAGCACTACCCAGCAGAGTCTGAGAGCCAACTGGATGATAACAGCAAGTGATTCCACACAGTTGGGGAAACATCGATGCAGCAACTATCTGCCCTGCATCTGGGGCCATGTGTGACAGAGATAAGAATAACTGGGAGCCTTGTAAAGTATTCAGAGAAGCTCAAGTACGAACATGGCACCCATCCCAATGACTGCACTTGATACTGGGACAGCCTTAGAACTTCAAAGCTTAAAGATCTCAGTTTTATGAACAAGTCATTCATTTACATAAATATTAAAATGAGCTCAATTTACTGTCTCTTATCATCTATCAAAAAGATAAAAGAACTGAGGAACAGGAAATAATTTTGAGTTCTTCTCCACATATATCATATTTCATTGACACTGTATTTCCTTGATATTATTTTACTAATATCTGTAACATACAATGTCTTTTATCCTTTGAAATATGATATTGATAATAAAAGAGCTGTTATAGAGTCATTTAGGAAACCATGGCCCAGGTCAACAATGTGTAGGCAGGCCCAACTGCATCTCAACTGCTGCTATCAATTATTAATCCAATCACACATTTAAAACTTAAAAAACCAAAAAAACATGTGTGAATCAATGTACTATGGGGGTAAAATTGAGCAGCTGTTACAAAAGAATATTAAATAGCAGTAAATGATTCATAGAAAACAAGGGCAAATCACAAGAACCTAATAAATATAAAAAGCAACAGGAACAACAACAAAAAAGCTATATTTCCTTATTTAGAAAAAATGCTAAAAGAAAATAAATTTAATGTTATATGTCCCCCTTCTTTCCACCAGGTTCAGTTTCTTATATTTAATTTTCAATTACCCATCTAACAAATCAGAGATTTGACCAGAAAATTGACTGGAATTGACCAGAAAATGTAAAACACAAGGATAAATCAGCCTACACTGCTCCTTTAATTTTGCAGAATAGGGCTGAAAGACACTCTACATTTAACAAAACATTCACATTTTTTACTTTATTTAGCAGAGCTACATATAGTCATTCTTGATGCACCAAGCAAGGAACTCCAGGCATGGAAGCATAAAACTGTGGACGCATCCTCCAAGCCTTCATCCTGTTTTTCACAGTAGGGACCTGTGCTGCAAGAGGAGGCTACGATGCCAACCCAGCCAGGCAGAAGGGAATCTTGCACAAGGGTGCTCTACTCCTCATGGAAGGGTTCCCCACTGCCCAGCTAAGTCAATTCCACACCGGCCTCCGCAGTGAGCTGCTGCAGGGATCCGAGATGCTGTTCATCATGCAGTCTTCAGCTGGCTTCTGCTGGCTTTGTAGCTTTGTTTTCAAAGGAAAAGACAATAAGCCAGCACGGCACCTTGGCTAGCCATAACACTCCTAATTAGATAATGGCTAATCAGAAAACCCTCCTTAACTATTTGTCTTACTGAAACACTCTTTAAAATAATTGCCAGAATCTCTTATTTCATAGATAGATCACATATATTAATGTAGGATATTTTAATTATTGAATCTCATTATTATAAAATCTATTATTCTTAGTAGTTGTACAACAATAGCATATATCTTTTTAAATATTAATCATTCATACTCTGGATGTATAACCATCTATAACCAAATAATTAATTATAGGGAAAAAAATTCAGGAGTCTTCTAGTTAATCAAGGTTTTAGCATCTCCAGGAAGTATGATCTAAACAAAAGTATTTGCTCTCCTACTTTAAATATACTTTTTCAAATTAACTAATATAAAAATTCTTTAGTAAAATATATCTCTATTCAAATAGGTAGAAGAATAAAAAATAACATTAAAAAAGAAATCCAGGGCTGGCTAGATAGCTCAGCAGATTAAATTAAAGCACCTGCTTAGGTAGACGCAGGGACCGGGGCTTGATTCCTTGAGTGTCATGCCGGCCCGACCCCAACCCCAACCCCAACCCCAACCCAGGGTCACTCCGAGACAACAATGAGACTGGGCATGGGGACACATGCCTGTAATCCCAGCGCTTGGGAGGCTGAAAACAAGACAAGAGGATCACTAGGAGTCCAATCTGTGTAATGAGACCTGGTAGACCCTGTACTAAATACATTTATTAAAAAAAAGAAATCCAACTGACCACCCACAAAAAAAAAAGAAAGATTCATTTGTTACAAAGAAGCAAAAATAAATCATGAACTAACCTGTGACTGGATAAGAGAATTTGGAAAATCAAACCTTTTCCGGATATCATCTGACATTTTTGCCTCTCTTACATGTAGGCATGCAGCTTCTGTAACCAAAACAAAAGAGCAATATTAGTCTTACACTTGGTTTGAATTAAGAGTTCAAATCAATTATTCCTCAAGTAATATGAGTGTAATGCATCCGAAAGACAGCAATGGAAATAAAACATAGGGCTCTATGGTATAATCCTTGGCATAATCTTCATAGTTTAACTACTTCAGAATTCAAATGTCACACAATCAACTAAAATGCTCAACAGATCCCGGTTTTTCCCATAAGTGTCAATCCAGAAAGATTAATTTACACCATTTTATTTTTAAAGATAACAAAAAATTCAACAACATAGTTCAGCTAAAAATTAATACTTTGAAGGATCACAACTTATAAGGGAAAGTCAAACTGCCATGGAACTATGCCTTATTTTGATCAAGCTGTCATTTAAACACTAATCCAGCTGCTAATAACAAGTATGACACCCACCTAGGTAAACTTATTTCAGGAAGTACAGAAATGATCTAGAAACTCATACATCAAAACTGACAGTTTGGGCTGGTGAGATGGCTCAGTGGTCTAAAGCATCTACTTAGAACAAGCTTAGCAAAGCACAGGGACCACGGTTCAATCCCCCAGCACCACATGCCAGCCAGCCGGCCCCCTGGTGGGCTGAGCTGGCCACACACACACACACACACATAAATAAATAAATAAATAAATAAATTGAAAAAAAAAACTGACAGTTTGCCTCCCAAACAAATAGCAAGCAAGCAATTAGCACCAACTTTTAATATTTCTATCACACCTCTCGTTCACAGCGGGCTCCCAAAACAGACACACACAGGAGTGCAGGAATGTGTCCTCCAAAACAGTGAAGTCCTGGAACTACTTAAAGCACTTCCTGTGGAGCTCAGTTTACCCACTAGCCATGCTGTTCTGAATCAGACAAAGTACACTACTTTGAAAAGTAGAGTACTGCAGATCACCTACTTTGTTCTGCAAAAAAAAAAAAAAAAAAAAGAGGATTGAACTCAGGCCCTTGTGCTTGCCAGGGAAGCACTTATTCTACTGAGCCATCTCCCCAGATCACCTACTTTTAACAACACAATTTAAAAATAAAATTTATGTCAATACAATACACTAAGCATCATGGTTAGAGTATGTTCAGTGAATCTCCAAGGATTCATATGTTCAAATCTAATTCCCACTTGATATTCAGTGAGTGGAAACTCAACTGACATACAGCACTTAGAGGTGGGGTTTTTAGGAGGTGATTAGAGCTACATAATCAGGTCATCAGAATGCAGCCCTCCCAACAGAACACCAGTATATGAAGGAAAAGTCCAAAAGAACAAACATGTATGCTCCCTGGCTCTCGGCCATACAAGGAACACCCTGGGCTACCTCAGAACTCTGCTAGCAAGACCAATGCCAGATGCAGGTCCTTATCTTCCAAAACTGTGAGCTAAATAACTTCTTTATAAAGTCACCCAGTCTCAATCTTCATTACTGTAACACAAACTGACTAATATTCTAGGCTACCTTATAAAAGTAACAAAGGACAAAACCAAGCTCTTTTGATCTCAAAACCAGAAGCATCTTCTACTGAACCTGCAGCATCTTCTAACTTCTTTCCTTAACTACTTTTCTCCCTTTCATCTAAAGCTAAACTACCTTAAAGGACTAATTTATCCCAGCTTTCTTCTTCATGATCTATGTCCAACTGTACTTCCTTCAATTGGACATGTCATAGCACTGAAACAGCTTCTTCTAAAAATTGAACACCATTTCCCTATCCACACCAAGTTGGTAGCTTAACTGAGCATTTCTTCACCTTGCTAATTGTGCAGATAACAATTTTCTTAGATTTTTCTTTTCCTTTAAATTCCATAATACACCATAACCAAACTTCCCAAAGTGTCTCCTTGGAAAACCTAAGAAAAGGATATTTTATAGAAGGAGAATGCTAGTGGGATTCTGTGAGGACATACATCATACCATAAAGAGCTTTACATTCTTTTATTTCTTTTATGTACTTGGTACAGGGTCTCACTACACAGCTCACACTCCCAGTGATCCTCCTGTTTCTAGTCCCCCAGTGCTGGGATTACAGGTGTGTACCACCACACAGGTCTCGATGGCAGGCTTAGCGCGCCGGGGGCTAGGGGTGGCATAGCACGTGGGGCCAGGGATCAAACCCTGGTCCCTGCTCTTGCCTAAGCAGGCGCTTAGTCTGCTGAGCTATCTCGCTGGCCCTTACGTTCAATTAACAAACATTCATTAGAGGCCCATTTTGTACCTAGGCACTGTTTCTAGATGCTGGGGCTATCTCAATATAAAAAATAAACACAAATCTCTGTACTCACTCATGGAGGTTACAATCGAGTGGGAAGAGGCAACAAATTACAAAAAAATACTGCATATAAAATGCAGTATCACTTGGATCATTATACTGTTAATTTTTGCTAATATATGGAAAGCAGCAGCTAATGCTTAAATTTTTTTCTCTTAATTTCTTACAACTTTTTCCCCAATTTTGCATACATATATCTGATAATCTAAACAACTGAAGTGAAGAATACAATATGCAATACAACAAATACTGCTGAATTTGTATTACTTCATTTAATGAAATTCTGTATCATTTCTAATTTTTTATTATCATTATTTTATATTCTTTTTTTAAAAAAATTAAAAATGCAGTGTCAACATATTAACTAATGTTACCCTCTTATTGCCTTGTTTTGAAACTTTTTTTTTTCCCTTTAAAACAAATAAAAAGGGCTGGGGAGATAACACAGCAGTCAAAGCACCTGCCTGACAAGCACAAGGTCCGGAATTTGATCCCTGATACCACATTCTATGAGGGCCCAGATCCCCAGGCACACCATCCTGGCCCCGAAACCTGGCATGGTGGCACAGTCCTATAATACCAGTACTGGGGAGACTGAGACAGGAGGATCACTGCAAGTCTGAACTTTGTAGCAAGACCCTGTACCAAAAGAATTAAAATAAAATAAAAAGGGTAGGGGAGATAGTTCAGTGGCATAAGTGCCTGCCTGGGAAGCGCAAGGTCCTGAGTTCAATCTCCAATACTAAAAAAAAAAGACATTCACTTAAATAAAAAGAATCACCAAAACCAAAGAAATACAGTGTATTAGAAGGTGATAAGTGCTAAGGAAAAAGGAAAGCAGACAAAAGTGGTAACAAATGGGGAAGGGCGCTTTTTCTACCTTAAGTAGCTAAGTTGGAATCACTCTGTGATTCAGACAAAGATCCAAGGAAGAAAGGAAGGAAGTTAGCCTAACTAATGAAATAGCTATCTGGAGGAAGAAAGTCACAGGAAGAGGAAACAGGTAGCACAAATGCCTTAATCTAAGAAAGCGTTTCAGACATATATGAAGGAGGAGGAGGAGACAGGGCACAGAGCAGAATAAAGGAGAAGGGTGCTAAACAGACAGAGAAGTCAGACCACAAAAGGTCTATCAGCCACCAAAGGCACTGGTACAGTCACCCTAAGTGAAATGGGAAGCTACTGACGAAGTAATGGGTAAAATTTAATATAATCACTTGAAGCAAAAAGTTGTCACATTCTGGCTACTTCAAGGAAAAGACAACATGGATTCCTTGACAGCACAAAAGAAAGGACTCAAGGATGACTCCCAAGTTTTTTGGATTTTTTTTTTAAATCTTATTTATTTATTTACTTATTTATTTGGTTCAGGATCTTACTACACAGCTCAGACTCATAGAGGTCCTCCTGCCTCAGCCTCCCCAGCGATGAGATTACAGGTATGCACCACCACACCCAGTTTCGGCGGCCAGCTTGGCCTTTGGGTCCACACAGCATGTGGTTCCAGGGATCAAACCCAGGCCCTTGCATTTGCCAGGCAGGCACTTAAGACTGCCAAGCTTTCTCCCCATCCCCTCCAAGGTTTTTTGTTTATTTTGGGTTTTATGTTTTGTTTTGTTTTGTTTTTTTAATGTATTTGGTAGAAGGTCTCACTATGCAACTTGGACTCTTAGTGATCCTCCTGTCTTCAGCTTCCCCAATGCTGGGATTACAGGTGTGTGCCACCACACCTGGACTCAGTGGCAGGTGTAGCATGTGGTGTCAGAGATCAAACCACGGTCCCTGAACTTGCCTAAACAGGCACTTAGTCTGCTGAGCTACCTCACTGGCCCAAGGTTTTTAATTTGACCAATTTTATTAATCTCACTACCTTTGGGCAGTTTACATATTTAAACTTTTCTATATTATTTCCTACCATAACATAATTTTTGGTTTTTTACTACAATGAAAGAATGTACTTGCTCTCAACTGAGAAGAAGAAACATTTTGTGAGGAAGACTAGAAATTCCAGTTTGATTTTAGATGCATGATAGGCAAGCAGAGATGTCAGGTAGAAAGTTATATGTGAATCTAAAATTGGAGAAAGGCCGGGGATATAGCTCAGCAGCATAAGCAACTGCCTGGCAAGCACAAGGTTCTGAGTTCGGTCCCCAGTACATTGGGGGTGAGTTGGGGGGAGGTCCAGGGGTATAGTTCAGTCCAGGGGTATAGTTCAGCCACTTACCTGTCAAGCAAAAGGTCCCAAGTTAGATCCTTGGTACAAAAATTAAAAAAATAAAATAAAATTGGTAGAAAAGAGCTTAGTTTAAAATAAAAATAATAATGTTGTATATTATTAAAGAAGTTGAGGGCCAGCCAAATAGCTCAGTGGATTAAAGCGCCTGCTTAGGCAGATGCAGAGGCCAGGGTTCGATCCCCAGCCTGCCGTGCGGGTCCTGCCCCTGGGGTGTGCTGAGATAGCAATTGAGACTGGGCGTGGTGGCACCTGCCTGTAATCCTAACCCTTTGGGAGGCTGAACACAAGCGGATCACTATGAGTCCGATCTGGGTAGTGAGACCCTGTAGACCCTTACTAAAAAAAAAAAAAAGAAAAGAAAAGAAAAAAGAAAAAAAAATTCTGAGGATGTCTACTCAAGTCTGAAATAGAATTTCTGCTCTAGGCCCTGTCAAATAGTTTAATAACCTAAAGTTCACAAAATTTATCTGTTCAAACAATTATAGAAATACCTATTAACCGTCTACACAACCAGCCTTTCATACATTACACACCAGGAAACACTTCTCTAATAACCAAGAAACACTGCTCTATCAACTCCCCCTCTTCATCTGTCCACCCTGCTCCCAGGTTCCAGCTCCCATACTGATGTCTGTCTAGTACTGTCTTCCCTTTGTAACTATTCTCCCCCAGCTATTTATCAGCTTCCATCTAATCCAGATCTCCAAACACTTCCATGCTGTCTCTCCTGGGACTCTACACCTCCAGACTGGAGATGTCAGAAAACACATTTTATCTTTTATAATTCTTCCCAATTCACTTCATTTTGCCTCAGTTTTCTTTGTGCAATTTCCTTTGACACCGTTCTCTAAATGCAGTGAGTCTCCAAGTCCCTCACGCTCTTTTTGACATTTCAGTATCACGTGTCCCTCCTGCTCTATCCTCATTCATGACAAGTTATTCCGGTAGCTATTCAGTCTTGGGTCTCTCCACACTTCAGTTCATGATAATGGTTGTCAGCATACTAGTCCTGAAATGCTATTTCCACCACACTATTTCCTGGTGAATTCATAGTGGGTTTTCAATTGCCTGTCAGATTAAATACCAATTCTCGTGCCTAGCTTTTAAGTCAACAGCCACCCATTTAACTTCATTTTCATTCCGATAATTCCAATCTAGCTAAAATCATTCTCAAAATGGCCCACAGCTCAAAATCTGCTCATTCCTAAGGAATTTTATTTATATATTTTTCTCCCATGTAGAATGTCCTGTTTCCACTATTTAAAGATTATATTCTTTTCATACAATATCTTTGTTTAGCCTCTGCCAACTAGCCATACTTAATGATAATGACTTTGTTTCACATTACTGACTTATGCCATCATTTGACTAATACTTTCAGATTGGAAACCTTTTTCTCTAAAAGGGCAGACCATAATTACTTAAATATGCCATTGTAGCACAAAAGCAGCTATCGACCGCACACAAATACGTCCTGAGAAAATCTGCTACAACAGGCCTCAGGTAGGCTGTAGTTTGTTACCTCTTGTTTTACATGATTACTTTTAATTAATTTATAAAATTTCTCGATATAATTGCTAGAGTTAATGTCCTATTTTGGCTGTACTTATAGGAAGCCAGGATAAATATATAAATTATATATCTTTTACTATTTAAAAAATGAAAAACTACCCCTTATCAAAGAAAACAAAATGTTTTCATTCCTCTCAAATCAGAAAGAAATGTGTCACATTTGGGCTTATATGAAGTTTAAAGAAAAATAAAATAGGCAATATTCTCAGTGAAATAAGCAAAAAGAAGTATCTTTTTCAAACAAACATTAGATAAAAGCCAAAGTGTCATGTAAGATGTAATTTGGTAACAGGGTCCAGATAAAGTCTTCTACTGACTTAATGTGACTGAACAGAAGATAGACTATAGTGCTGAAGAGAAGCCACATGGTTATGGATACATTACAGACTAGACTTATTCAACTGTCACCAGTAATAAAACTACAGAAGAAATGTGGAGCTGCACTCTGAGCCAGGCATAGAATGCAGGAATTCACATTTAGGACAAGATAAGCAGTCAGGCTAATAGCTTATTTTAGCACACATAAGCTGAGCTGTCCAAAAATGACCTTGTCTTCAGGAGATGGGCAGGTGCTTACACTTAGAAAAGATAGCCCTACTCTTAGGGTCACATTGTAGAGACTACATTTTAGAAATCTATAGCAACCTTATCTTTCCTAACAAATGCCATTAAGCATTCTCTAACCACTCCCAAACTGCAATATGACTTGGTATCACCCTTCATTCGCTACCCTTGGGCTACAAATTACAAGTGTCTTTTGCAGGCAGCAGACATATCTCAAGGTTAATCACATCCAGTCTGCCTGTCAACGTACAAAAACAACATCTCTTGGGCAATTTTTTTTTAAGTACACATGCTTGCTTTAACATTAGCATGTGTCCTGTTTCATTTTTAATCCCAACTTCATCTTGGCATTTTACACATTAAAGAAAAACAATTTATATATATATATATATATATATATATTATTTTTAATAATATAATATATATTATATATATTTTAATAATATATAATATATATATTATATATTATATATATATTATTTTTATTGTGCCATTCTTACTAAACGTACACTAGTCACAATATAATCCATAAATCACATAACACAAAAGAAGTGTTTGACTTTAAAAGATTTATCTCCAACTTGTCACTAGTCTTTTTTGTTCATCTAAATCTAAACCAGAAAGAATTTTAATGGCCTTTTAAACTCTCCGTGAATCAAAGCATTTTTAATATAAGCAATTATCATATTATCTGCCAAGCTACTTCAGCCCCATAAGAATATTTACAAGGAAATAAATGAAATGTACTCCAGAAATAATAAAAGAACAGAACAGAGATAAAGCACACTGGGTTTTCAACTTTCCCTCTCAGTTTCCCTAGGACATGAAACCATACGGCATCTATCATAAAAGTATGTGGAATTTCAAATGAAAGGCATAAAATAAAAGAAAATCTAATTATGTGTACAAGTGCTAAGGAAATCCAGCAGAGGGAGCAATCAAAACTGATTACATAGTGTAGTTGGAGGATGGAGGATGGGAACGAAGAGGGTATTGGAGGATCACAGAGAAGACATTTGACTTTGAGCACTGTGGACCAAATTTCTATACAGGAAGAACTAAAGGGTAGCAATCTGGATGGAAGGTAGAGATGCACAGAATACATTCTTAAAACTACTTTACATGAGCAGTATAATCAGCAGGTGGATAAAAATATGTACTTCATTCACATTAGTCAGACTTTTTTACAGAAACAAAATCTAGGATTTGTTTTCTTTGAAATATTTTAGCAACTATTACAATTATCAATTAGGACACTTAGTTTCTACCACCTACAAATTGAGCTATAAAAAACATCAACCTGAGGATTTTAAACACATATCATAGTCGCTCCTTATCTTCAGGGAATAGATACATTCCAAGACGCCCTGCCGATGCTGAAAACTACAGACAGCACTGAACCCTAAACACAGGAACTATGAGGCTGTGGCTCTGATAACTGAGACTCACAGTGTGTGGCTCTGGTGCACAGTATAAGTACCACGTGCTAACCTATTGCGCCAATGGAGCTCCTTAAAGTGCACAGAACATGAGGGTGGATATGTTGGCCAAAGGGATGATTCATGTCTACACTAGGACACAGTAGGAGGGCAGGAGCTTTCACCACATTACCCAGAATGGTATACAACTTAAAACTTACAGATTGTGTACCTATGAAATCTTCCATTTAATATTTGCAAACCACAGTTGAAATTGCAGAAAGCAAAATTGCATATACAACAAAACTATTATATTTTGACAATTTGTTTCCTTTATTTGGATGGCTTACAGAAAGTTGATAAAAACCATCAAAGACTAAACTGGGTTTGGGACACAGTTCGGTGATGGCATGCTGGCTTGCTACATGTAAGAATCCCCAGCACTGCAAAAGGAAAAAAGTTCTAATAATAAATTTCAGGCAATTTTATAAAGTTAGCAAGACTATAACGCAAGGATATATTCTAGACTCCTAGTTGATTGGTCCTGACCCTCAAAAACAGGAGGAAAAATCTGATGGTAGTTTCCAAACACCTACCTTCTCTCTACCAATATTGCTATCTTTCTTATTCTTCTGTCTGTTGGTGTCCTCCCTTCAAATTCCTGTTCCCAAATACCTCTTTCTATACATCCTCCCTAGGATGTGACGCCAGATTTTATTTCATATCCAATAGTAAATCCTGGCACCTACTAGATACTCAAGTGTAGCTTCATCTCTTGCTTCAAAATCTCACTGAATATGACAGTGTATGGATATAAATTTAGCTATTTGGGACTGAGGCAGGAAGATCACTAGTTCAAGCTCAACCTGGACAACTTAGCCAGACTCTGAATTAAAAGTGCTGGGAATATAGCTCTGGGTGAAAGCCCTGAGTTTAGCCCCCAATACTGAGAGGGGAAAAAAAAAAAAAAAAAATCTAACTGCCATCTACATTTCCAAGAATCCTCCATAAAAAGGGAGAGAGCATACAGAAATTTCAATGAAAAATGTTAAAAATCTCAAGTGCCCCCAAAAATAATTTTTAATCATTGTTCTCTAAAAGACCACGAAATCGTATTTACACTACATATTTAAATAAGGCATACAAAATACTTTTATGTTAACAATTTCAAAATATGACAGGAGACTGCTTGCCATCCTCCAGCAACTATTTTCTTCTTCTGCATTAATAAAATCATAACCCAACTAGCTTCATCATATATCTAGCCGTAAGTACAAGGAGGTATGACCAGGTGGGTGAGTTCTCTACAGCAGAGTGTGTGCAGAAGTGGTGTGCCATTTCCAAATGGAGCCTGCTTCTTTTGTCCTCCCAAACACAACCAGGTTTGGGAAAAGCCTGATTAAATGATTCACATGAGGACAGCGTCCCTAAGATACTGCCAAAGATGCAAGCCAGCAGGAACCCAGACCACTAATGACAGTGCAGAGCTGCACACCTACAACCCAACCATTACATGAGCAAGAAAAAAACCTCTTTTTTGCTTGAACCACTGCGTTTTAGGGTCTCCATCCTTCAGCAGCCAGTACTTCCCTACCTAATATAATGAATTTGACACCATGCCCCACATATAATAGTTTTCACTAACGAAATACAGAAACAATGTCAGAAAGGTTAAAGCATCTTGCCAAAATGGAAAATCATCATAGCAGATAGAGCTCAGATGAAAAGGGAGGTTTTCATGACTACCAATTCAATGTTCTTTCCACTGGGCCGTCACTAACATGAGGCATGAGCAGCATGTTCCACATCACTATATCATGTCCCAGGAATTTTAAGATCTATAATTCAAGCACTAAGCAAATTTAGGCAACTATGAATTCTCATGTTCTCACTGGTTGTAATTTACTAAAACTATATCACATTGTAATCAAATTTCTGCCTTTACAATTTAGATCATTCTCAGTTAACATCACATGCTACTTACAGATTTTGACATCAGACTCTAAAATAAGATCAAAGGCAGGAAATTCCAAGTTATAAATGATTGTTGCCCAGGAAAATGAGGCATAAAAGTAAAAAATAAAACTACCAACTTGAATAATTAATGCTGATTTGTTACAGTATTTTCTCTAACTATTCTTGAATATTTTAAAGTAATATGTGCAATATTTATGCTCTAAATGTATAAGCCTATAAGTGAAAATAATCTTATAAAATCTATGGCCTTATTTGTATCCAGAATTTTTATAGTATCCAATTGATTTTTTTTTTTTTTTTTTTTTTTTTGCAGAACTGGGGATTGCACTCAGGCTCTCACTCTTGCCAGGCAAGCGCTTATCCTACTGAGCTATCTCCACAGCCTCTCCAACTGGTCTTGAAAGAAGTTTCCAAAGTTGGCTCTTCTTTGTTTTTTCAATGTTGTAATTTTTAAATATTTTTGTTTTATCAAAGGAACAATTTCTAAAATTTTATAAAATATTTTAAAGACTTCATCTGTAACAAAATAACCTTTACAATATACTTACATTAACATACATGCCCAATCATTTTAAAGGCCTTATATATCTAATATGAATAGCATAACCTCTGGGTGATCTTTTTTTCTCATTCCGATTTACCAATTTGTCATCAAAAAACTTTTTTTTTTCTCCTTGAGACAAAGTCCAGATCCTTCGGTTCATAAGCGTGATGATTGGGTGTTCATGCCTTACAATGCATGAGATGTGCCTCCCTCAAACCTTGTTATGACGTGGGCACATTACCCGTCTGACATGAGAAAAAAAAAAGAGACAAAGTCCAGAGTCAGGAGATAAAGGCATGGCAGACTGGGTCGGGAAGTAGGCATGACCTATTAACATTTCCCAGAACACATGCATAAACAGGTCCCAAAGCCCTGTATGTAGACCCCATCAGAGTGATGTCTTCAATTCCTCACAGGTAAACTTGAGCAAGTTTTCAATAGGACAGTCTAGACCTGACTTCTGCCTGAGGAGTGAGACATATAAGAGGACAGCTGCCATTGAGCTCCCTGTTACTATGCTCTTTCTTCACACTGGTCCACTCTCACCCCACAGAGTATACTTTTTTCCTAGTTTAGTTGGCCCAAACTCACTGAGTAGGGCATGTTTCTTTTCTTACCTTTAATATATGTTAAACCTTGCTACCTTTTGTACTGGTCTTGCCCTGTTCTTTACTCAGTACAGAAAGAACCTATACAGCTGGGGAGATAGCTCAGTGGCATAAGTGACTGCTTGGCAAGTATAAGTTCTTGAGTTCGAGACCCAGTACCAAAAATAAAAAGCAGAAAGAACCTAGAAACCACCTTCAGAAGGAGACTCTGGGACCTAAAAGCCCAGGAACAGTCTCATTATTTTGCCCCTGCTAGTATTTCAGCATTTAAAGTAGTTGATAATACAAGTACATGACACAGTATCAGACCTGTTTTGTAATTTTAAAGTTACCAAAATATCATGCCAGGTGGACCTGCAATCCCAGCACTTTGGAAACTGAGGCAGGAACACTGACAGAAGGTCAAGGCCAGTTTGAGCTATGTACCCTGCCTCCAAAAAAAAAAAAAGTAAAAATAAGACTACCAAAATATCAAATTCTTTATTCAGATTCTAATATATTTGTCAGAAATATGGGATACAGGGCTGGGAAGATAGCTCAACAGCATAAGGGTCTGCCTGGCAAGCACAAGATTCTGAGTTCAATCCCTGGTACAAAAAAAAAAAAAAAAAAAGGAAGGAAGGAAGGAAGGAAGGAAGGAAGGAAGGAGAGAGAAAAGAAAAGAAAAGAAACATGGAATACAACTTTCTCATACCCAAGTCACTGTGTCACTGTAAGCTTTAAAATCTACCATTAAAGGGTATCAAAGTGAGTAGCAACAAAGTATAAAAACTTTTTGAATGATAAAAAGTTAGTCATTTTACTAATGCTTTATGGAAAGAATATTGAAAAGGGATCAATGTAATTTTTTAAAATAATTTTACTGAGAAACAAATAGGAATGAGACTGTTTCGCAACCAATTACTAGCACATTTTCAATAATCAATACATTGCATAGTGTTGTCTTAATGGTTATTCATTGTACAAGACGCAGACATGATATTCTGTCCAAAAATACTATTAGAACAAACCTCTCTATTCATTGAATTAAAAGAATACAGCTGTATATCTATCCAATTTGGAGTATACCAATACAAAATGGTCGTTCATTTCTATCCCACTTTTTTGGTTAGTTTTGTCAGAGAAGGGCATTCCCTCGTCATTTAAATACTGTAGGTGCATGAATTCAGCAAAATATCTATCCCAATATAGTCCAGTAGCTCATAATAGTAGTGGGTTTTCCATAAGACTGGCAATGTCCAAAGTTAATGACTTGAGCCTTTTAGAGCTCAGCATATTAATACAGCTTTACTTTTTATACTTTGTTTTCATACTTTTCTGCTGGATGGTTAAGACCAAGATAAAGCATAACCTATATAACAAGAAATGTAACTTTTGTATCTGACAAAGTCAAATCCCCTCAGGATTTAACCTGAAACCCTGTACCGCAGTTTGTCAGTGTTAGCCATGTGAATGAGTCACAGTCATTGCTTAACCAATTTGCTCCCTATGAAAGCCTGAGAGAATGTTTTCTCTCCATGTGACTCTCCTTAGGCACACTCTGCATCTTCAATCATTTTCCTCTGTGGCCCCATAATCTCCTTGTGATCAATGTTATTTAACCAGATAGATTCAATTAGTTGTTGTTGTTTTGCATTTTTAGGGAAGGGTCTACAGGGTGTTCAGAGCCTCACTACTAGATCCGACTCGTAGTGATCTGCCTGTTCACAGCATCCCAAGAGCTGGGATTACAGGTGTGCACCACCACGCCCAGTCTCAATCTCAATCTCAGTGCAACCTGGGGGCAGGGCCCACGGCAGGCAACCCCTGGCCCCATCTACTATTTGGCAGGCCCTCAATTAGTTTTAGACCATTTAAAAACTTACTCCATTGTCAAGGTGAAATATAATCATTGTAACTTTCCCAATTACTGTAGTGTCTTAGGAAATTTCAAATAAAAATTAAAAAATTTAAACTTGAAAAGAATTAAGTAGACTGATTACAAGTTTAATGGCAATATTTTTGATTGCTACAAAGTAAATAACCAAGTTCCTTTGTTATTTTTTGTGAAAGCCAAATTGCTAAATTAATGGAAAACGGCATAGTGACACTTTATAGTTCATTTAACTTACTAATACTAATGAAAACTGAAAACCAAATGAATACCAAATTTCTCTGGCATTAACTTTGTATTCCAAAATGGACATGAAGAGTATCTCATATTCTTAAATGAATATGATCACAAAAAGTAATCACCACAGAGTTAAAAGAACTAGCCTAAAAAACTTCCAATAAGATGAACAATGCACTGTGAAGAACTGAATTACACTGTATTATAAACCCTAAGGTTGTGTGTGTACATGAAATAAATCACTACTCTGACTGTCTTACAGAGTTTTTCACACTTCTGTATTACTATTACAGAGCAACCTAAAACAGAACAACAATCCCAAGACAAGAATACTGTAATTATTCTCATTTTCATAGGAAAACCTAAGTGAAGCTGAGAGGTCAAAATCAGTTGCTTTGTTATGGAAGAAGTTAAGTATAGATATCAACAGTCTCTCTTCCAATCTCAAATGCTTAACCATTCCTGAATAAACTATAGTTGATATAAAGTTTTTATTAAATTAAAATAACCCATTAAAGTACTTCACTCAGAGACAAGCAATAGGAAACATTTGTAAATGTTAACCATTAGCATTTAGTCTAAACCTAACATCTAGGCTTCTTCACTATATCTTGCCAAATTTCAGGGAATCAAATAAATGTTTATAAGAATACCTGGCTGGGGGCTGGTGAGATGGCTCAGTGGTCTAAAGCACCTACTTAGAACAAGCTTAGCAAAGCACAGGGACCACGGTTCAATCCCCCAGCACCACATGCCAGCCAGCCCCGCCCCCTGGTGGGCTGAGCTGGCCACACACACACACACACACACACACACACACACAAAAAAAAAAAAATAAAAAAAAAAAAAAAAGAATACCTGGCTGGTGGGGCAGGGAGATAGCTCAGTAGAGTAAGTGCCTGCCTGACAAGCACAAGGTCCTGAGTTCAACCCCCCCCAAAAAAAATCTGGGTTTCTTTACAAGAATACCTACATAGTGTTAAATCAAATTCCCAAAGCAGTCCATCAACATATGCAAACTCTGTTTCTTTTAAGATACCTTAAGTGCAAAAACATATAGTCTTAATATGCAACATTTACATATTGAATGAGCATCCCAAGGCCAGAGCACAAAACACAAATTATCGTTCTACATTAACCCTCATCCTTGCAGTACTATGACCCTCTTTACATCAGCAACATGTGCATGTTTCTTGACTTGTATACTTCCATTTTTATGTCACCACTGACAACTCATCAATTAACAGAGGATGAACTTTTTTTTGTGTGTGTGGTACCGGGGATTGAACTCAGGACCCTGCGTTTGCCAGGCAGGAACTTATACTACTGAGCTACCTCCCTGGTCCAAGAGCAAGAACTTTAATCATGACAATGATTAGTGTCAATCTATGTGTGCAAGCTTCTTACCATTGACATGAACTTTTAATTGGGCCTGAGTAGTGCTAGCTGAATATATTTTATATTTAATTTTTATATATATTTCATTTTTCCATTTCAAAATATAAGCAAATATTCATATAAATGAAATTGTTTACCAACTCATTTCTCAAACACTACCACACAGGGAATGCTTGATTCTCTCAAGGAGCTAGAGAATGTAGATAGAGAACTATGAGCCTAGATGAGTTCACATGTAGAAAGTGTTTGGCAAAACAGTTGAATGTTCAAGAAAAAACAGGTATCTAAAAACAGTAGCTTCCAACTCTGAGAGGGCTAGAGTCTCTCAACACTTGGAAGAACTCTCATTCTGAAGGGAATAGTGTCTCTGTAGGTAGCAGCAGGTGCACCCACTCACATGCAAGCAATGAAATCGCTCAAGTGGGAAGGGTTCTTCTAACCAAGGCCACTGCACCTAGTGTCCTGGCACGTCTGAGCTCCTGAGTTTGTCTTGTTCACCCACTGCAGGACCTGGCATACAATAAATGTTTGGTGAGTTACTATGTTTACTATGTTTAGTACCTAATGTACAAAGACTCAAAAATGTTAGAACTGAGATTCTGCGTTGTTTTCACATCAACTGTTCAAATCAAAGTGAGAAATCCAAAATTTATAACTTTTTCTCTATTTGACTCACAAAAAAACAAAATAAACTAATAAAAACCAGAGTAGAAAAATAAAGTTTTAAACAACTTTATTTCCAGCTAATACAGTAACATGAATTCAGTTACCAACATATTTAGGTTTGGAAAATAACAGTTCATCTTAAATGCAGCCCTCATAAACACTTCTATTTTAACTGAGCAAGTCAATTTTGTGTAGGTAGTACCAAGTTGAACTTCAGTAAAATCCAAATCCCAAGTTCATAGAATCCACACTGGTGAGAGTTTATTAAACCATTTCTCATTTTGGTAGGTTTTAAAAAACTATTCCTCATAAAAGTTTGTTGACTGTTTCCAGATGAATGTAACAGAGATGAAAACTGGATCTTTGTTACTTAAATACAGCCTTTTACATGAATGCTACAATTGAAAGGTATTCTTTATCACAGCTATGCCTTTAATCTACTGTGTATTACATTCCTTTTAAAACAGCATCACCTTTATGTATTTTCTGTTGGGATAAGGGACATTTTAAATAATTATTTAAAGAGGCAACATTTACTAATCTCCCATTATTCAGCTAGCACTACTCATGCCCATTCTCATTCGCAGGTTACTTAATAATCTGATCTTAACTAACCTTCCCAACCATCCTGGGTAGATCATTAGTACATCATTTCATATTAATGTGCAGTCTATTCAAGAATTAGAAAGGGATCTGGAGTGAAATAAGGACCAACAAGTGAAAGACTACAGCACGTAGAATGTACTTCAGATAAATTTGAGTTTTCTTTGTTTGTTTGTTTCACAATAGGGCCTCATGGACACTAAGCATGCACTCTACCACTGAGCTACAACCCTAGCCCTAAGAATTGTTTTTAAACAAAGAAAGTCATGAAATAATATGCAATTACTCATGAGTTTCTTTTTAATTTCACAAATTTTTAAAACCCTACAAACCATTTTAACAGACACAGGCTTATGTAAATGACTGATGAGATGTGCAGCCCCAGCCACATCACAGACCCTAACCCCCAATAGCCCCATCCACAGTTTCAATTCACCCTCCAAGACTACCTCTGCTTCTCAGCCCAAATTCAAACAGTGTCTGTGAAACTGCTCCCCACCTGGCTTTCCTGCTAATTTATAGTTAGGTCCTCAAAGGTCAGATCAGCTTGAGAATAGAGCCACCAAAAAGGCAAAGCTACTATAGCGTGTGGGACCAGTTTCCCCAGGTCCTCAGCACAGGAAGCTGAAGGTCCTTACATCTAAAACTAAACCACTCAAAGGCTTTCTGAACAGCACTCACTGAGCACCTGGCCAAAGTGCCTGGCAATTTTCAGCTGTATTTCTATCTATAGCACACATTATTCACTTCTACACACCTCCCATTTCAAAAGTGAAGCAAGAGTACAAAAGGCAAAAAGGTAGGCATGCTTTGTCTAAGAGTAGTCATTGACTGACCTGAAAGGTAAACTAAGGAATATATAGATAATATGTTAATTTGCAATTTTAAATATCTTAATATGATCCTACACTGATGAATTTATTTTATTTGTGGTGATGGGGATTGAACCCAGGATTTTTGTGTATGCAAGGAAAGAGCTCTACCACCAAGCCACATCCCCAGCCCTTAAATGTTTATAAAAAGTGTTAATAACATACTTACGACAGAGTAAAAACTTGAATGAAATTGTCATACACAATCATGAACAGAACCAATATATATAGCTGCACACACAGAATTTTAATTTAAAAGAGAATAAGAAAACAATAAAAATGATACAGAATTTTAAAACAAGATAGGAAATTAACAATGGTTGTTATATGGCATATTGTTATTTTCAAAATACTCGCTCAGATTACCAGATATAAATAGGCATGCAAAACTGATCAAACAATTAGGTATTAATTGCTCTTTTCAATAAAGCAGACCCACATGTATAAGCACAGCATTGTTTCCCTAGTGTAAAAAACTGAGAAAGTAAATAAAATCTGACAGGCACAATAGATATTGTGAAAGGAAAAGAAACTGCTCAAAAGGAGATACAGAATTTTTTTAAGTGTTCAGTATATTCAGGCTGGGGAGACGGCTCAGTGGAATAAGCGCTTCCCTGGCAAGTGCAAGGGCCTGAGTTTAATCCCCAGTTCCACCAAAAAAAAAATTAAATAAATAAAATAAAATATTCAGTATACAAAAATATTAGCAAGCAGCTGGGTGTGATGGCACGTGCTTGTAATCCTAGTACCTGGGAAGCTGAAGCTGAGGCAGGGGGACTGATGTGAGTTCAAGGGCAACCTGGGCTACAAAGTGAGTTCAAGGCCAGCTTGAACTGCACAGTGAAAACCTGTCTCAAAAAGACAAAACAAAAATATATATTTGCAAGGTTATTTTTGAATAATAGGTGACTGCATCCTATCAACATTCTCCCTTATATTTCCAATATTTACTTTTCTCTGCAATAGGCATATGTTACTTTTTAATTAAAAGGGAATTATCAATTTGTCTTTAAATAAAACAAAATAAAATGAATTTGTCTGCATAAAAAATTAATGATCATATTTACCCCCTTAAAACCATGGGTTTTTTTTTTTAATCATTGTTGAAAGAGGCCGTTCCATCACAGCACCAGTATTAAAAAAAAAAAAAAAAAAAGTCTCTCTTGATCCAATTACTCTACTTATTAAGAACTATTTAACGAGAAAGTCACAACTTGGAGTTATTAGAAGTTATAATGGTCCTGAAATTTCAAACAAGTACGCTAATGCAATTACCTTTGACTCTAAATGGTTTGCAAGATTCATCCATCTGTCCCTGAAAAAACTTTAAGTGTTCCTCCAGTGTGTTCAACTCCCTCCACTCTCACTCTAATCAAATACATTAGCTGCAGTCTAGAAAATATGTATCTTTAGTTACTTAAATCACAGCTCAAATATTTTATAGCTTAATTTTCCAACACATCTATAACATAATATCAAGAAAATAAAAGGTTTATTTTTTTACCATCATCGATTGTAAATTTCAAGAAAGTCTTTCTGTTTTGTCATCCATCAAAAACCTTCTAGCCCCACCCCTGAGGGCACAATTAAGACTGGGCGTGGTGGCACACACCCGTAATCCCAGCACTTGGGAGGCTGAAAACAAGAGAATCACTATGAGTTCAATCTACGTAACGAGACCCTGCAGACCATCTACACCATCTACTAAGTACATAAGAAAAAAAACTTGATATGCTTACACTCAGACAGGCACCTGAAGGAAGCAATGAGAACTCAGCCAGAAGAAACCCTGAGGGCAGTGACTCTGAGCAGAGCGGCAAGGAGGCCTCAGAGAGGCGTGAGAACCCAGGCCACACAGCCCTGCAAGGCTCTGCACCCTTGGGTGTTCCTAAGCAACAGGGCAAGTACTGGAGCCATGGGCACAGGGAGATGGCATACTTGTTAGTGAAAACTGACCCAACACAACCAACCCCCTCTTCCTTTATTTTCTATTATTAATTAATTAGTACAGTGTTTGGCTACACAGCTCAGTTGCAGCCAGCACGGTATGAGGTATTAGAGATCAAAGTTGGGTCCTTCTGCTTACCAGGCAGGCACTTAGACTGCCAAGCTATCTCCCTAGCCGCCAGCCCTCTTTTCTACTTTTTATCTTGAGATATTGTCTAAGTGATTAAATTGCCCAAAATGGGCTGGTACTTGTGACCCTTCCTGAGCCTATGGAGTGCTGGGATTACAGGCATGTGCCACCACTCCAGCCACTACTCCAACTGTATTTGTTGAGAACACACCATTAAAAAGAGTAAGGAAGGGGCTGGGGAGCTAGCTCAGTGGTCTAAACGCCTGCCTGGCAAGTGCAAGGACCCAAACTCAATCCCCGGTATCACATGCCATGCCAGCCCCTGAACCCCCCATGCACTTTGCCAGCCACTGAAACCCAGTGTGTTGGCGTAATCCTAGTGCTGAAGAGGCTGAGACGGGAGGATCACTATGAGTCCAAGCTGCACAGAAGACCTTGTATCAATTAATAATAATAATACTTTTTTTAAAAAGAGTAGGCAAGGAAGAAGGGAGAGCAGTGAGGTACTTACTGTAATAATCCAGGAATTGTGTGTGTGTGTGTGTGTGTGTGTGTGTGTGTGTATATATATATATATATAGTTTTATATCTTTTTACATTTATTGAAATAGTTAACAAAACATTGTATATAATATTGACTGATAATACATATAACATAAGTATGACTGTTTTGATGTATGTATATAATGTGAAATAATAACTGCAACCAATGTAATTAACATACCCATCAGATCATAACCATTTTATTATGTGTGGGCTGAGAACACTTGAGATCTACTCCATAAACAAATTGCAAGGAGTAAACATATTTTTACTAAGCTACCATACAATCAAAAGCTGGGTGTAGTGGTGCAAATCTATAATTCCCAGCATTTAGGAGTATGGGGCAGGAGGACTGCTACAAATTGGGGGCCAGCCTGAACCACAGGTACATCCTGTAGACAAAGAAACAAACAAAAAGGCAACATTTATACTTATTCATGAGGTCCTCATTGGGTTGAAGAGTGTAAACCTTCAGCGTTAAGATAAGTACTTCAGGGTCAGCAAAATAATTCAGCAAACTGAAGTGCCTGCTTAGGCAAGTGCAGGGACCACAGTTCATTGCCTGGCACCTCATGCTGTGACAGCTCTGCCCCCAGGACAGGCCAAGCTGGCCACAGAGTCCAGGTGTAGTGGGGGTTGAAAATAGAAGATCACTATGAGTCCAAGCTGCATAGTGAAACCCTATAACAAATAAATACAATTAAAAAAAAAAAAAAGGTAAGTACTTTAGATATATTTTGACAAGGGTTCTGATGGACTACAGGTAGAAATGTTAAGTACAGGATAATTCCAAGGTTCTTGGTTCAGAAAACAACAACAAAAAAAAAAAAACAAAAAAAAAAAGTAGTCATACACTGAGATGCAAAAGACATTTATCTGTTTCTAAGAGTTCATCTTTGTAAAGGAAGACAGCAATGCACAAGTCTTCTAAACCCTTTGACTACAATTTACATTTTGTCCATGTCAGCAAGAAAAAACTACATCACAAAACAATGCCAAGAACAAAGGTACAAGCTTCATCTACTTCTCAAGTCTATGTAGGACCAATTATGACTGCACACAAGAAATGTTAAAATTCATTGCAATGTGAACTATTACAAAAAAATTATTACCATTCACAATTCCTACTCTGTGTAATAGAGGACTTCCCTGACAGTATGCAACAAAACCAAAATGAAACACTTTAAGAGATTAATTTTTACTCATAATCATAAATTTTAAATGTTATACTCACAGCCTCATGGTTCAAACTGATTTTGTAAGATTAGTCTATCAATTAGAACTTTAATATACTCTCATCTGAAGTTCTCAGTAATTAAGAGGATAGTTCAATAGTTAAAAAAGGGTTTGAAGGCCCAGCTAGATAGCTCAGCGAACTAAGCACCTGATTTGGCAAGCGCAGGGACCAGGTTCAATCCCTGGTCTGGCAGGTTGCACTAACAACACCCACAGGGCTCAATGAACCAGCTACCAAGTCTGGATGTGGTGGCACATGCCCGTAATCCCATTGCTGGTGAGGCTGAAAACAGGAAGATCACTAGGAGTCTGAGCTGTGTAGTGAGACCCTGTACCAAATACAAAAAAAATGAAAAAAAAAGGGGCGGGGGGGCAGGGGTTTGAAAATGTTCTGCCTTAGACTACTCCTTTCATTTATTAATTGTTCCAGCTTTGCTTTTTGCAGGATTAGGGATCAAACCCAGGGCCTTGCACATCCTAGGCAAACCCTCTACAACTGAGACACATTCTCAGCTTTCAGTTTTGCCCTGAACAAAAACATTACTATTTACAATATAAAGAGAAGAGGTTGCTATTAAGTACCAAGAGCATGTATTCCAAGCAGTTGAGTAGAGATTATCATAAATCTCTTGCAAAGAATAAAAAGTCTGGATACAGAAGAACACTGTCTGGGAGACCTGTAAAAACAGGGGAAATCACAAAAATACTTGCAAGAGAAGGCCAGAAATGCCCTCAGATAATAGCCCAAAATCTATTCATGGGTTTTTCCACAAAGCAAAGAGGAGATAGGTAGGCTTATTAATGGTTTTGATGCCAAATGCCTACCTTTCATTCGTTCAATGAATATGTATTAGATGCCTACCTTGGCCAGGCACATCAGGAAGCACTACAAATACAGACAAAAATCCCAGCTCTTCTAGATTCTAATAATAGTGGAGGGAAGGCAAGAATAAGCAAATAGTTTATTAATAAATAGGTCAGCAAATTTAGCTCAGTGGTCTAAAAGTGCCTGCTTAGGCAAACTTAGGCAAGCACAGGGACCATGATTCGATCCCTGGCACCACATGCCACACTAGCCCCACTCTGGAGCAGGCTGAGTCAGCCACAAAAATAAAATAGAATTAAATTAAAAATAAACAAATAGTTTACACATCATCTTTGAACATAAATGCTATGCTTAAAAGTAAACCAGGGCAGGGGGAAGATAATATTTGAAAACAGTTCCAAAATAAAATGGTAACTGGGCATGATGGCACACACCCGGTCAAGACAAAACAATCACTGGAAGTTCAAGTCTGGCCTGGGGGATACAAAAGTGAGCACAAGGCCTGCCCAAACCACACAGACCCTGCCTAAAAAAACAAAACAAAAAAAACATTTAAAGATGGTCAGAAAAGGCTTGAAAAAGATGAAAGAATAGTTCATGGGCTCCGAAAAGACAATTCTAGGCAAAAAAGAGGAATACAGAACCCACAGGTAAAGCACACTTCATAAGTATGAGCAATCCAAGGGTTAGAGCAGTTAGAAATGAAGTCAAAGAGACCACAAATGGGTCAGACCACGGAATCTACTGCAAGCAGGCGCAGGGGTTTGATCCCCGGGCCTGCTGTGCCAGCCCTACCCCGGGGGTACACTGAGACAGCAATTGAGACTGGGGGTGCGCACCTGTAATCCCAACTCTTGGGAGGCTGCAAACAGGCAGATCACCACGAGTCCGATCTAGTAGTGAGACCCTGAACACCCTGTAGACCCTTCCCTAAAAATAAAGAAGTCTGGGGTTCAAAGGAAGACATCCATGCTCAAAATAAAAATTTGGGGACTACTATGGTATTACTAGTATTTAAAGCTAATATTTATTGGACCCCCCCCCTTTTTTTTTGAGGCAGGGTAAAGGGGTTACCGAGAATTGAACTCAGGACCTTGCATTTTCCAGGCAGGCACTGTGCCACTAAGCTATATCCCTGGCCCTTAAAGCTAATATTTAAAGACTAATGACTGGGCTGGTAAGATAGCTCAGCAGACTAAGTGCCTGCTTAGGCAAGCTCAGGGACTGGGGTTCGATACCCAGCACCACATGCTGCAGCAGCACCACCCCCTGATGCACTGAGCCAGCCACGGGAACCAGGCCTGGTTGCGCACATCTGTAATCCCAGGGCTGGAGAGACTGAAAACAGGAGGATCACTGTGAGTCTGAGTTGCATAGTGAGATCCTATACCAAATACATTTTTTTTTAAAAAAAATTTTTAAAGGCTAATGACCAAGTCTTAGGACTTAGGCCTGCAGCACTCCAGTTTAAGAGCCCAGAAAGACAGAAAAAAAAAAAAATGAGAAAAGTAGTCTAGAAAGTAGTACTTAACTAGGAGAAAAACCAGGAATCATTCATTACCTTTGAGTAGATGTGAAGAAAACGTGTTCAGAGCACAGTGAATACTGCAAAAAAAAAAAAACATTGATGGGCCAACTAAGACAGATGACAGATTACAAGCTGACTTGTGGATTTAGCAAAATGAAAGTCATTAGAAACAAACAACAAAAAAAAAAATGTTTTACAATGACAAAGAATGAAACTTGACTAGAATGAGCTAAAGGAAGGACAGAAGAAATCAAACAAATGAATACAGCTTTGCCAAAAGGGAGTAAAAAGAAATTGTACAGAGGCTTAAAGGAGAAATGAAGCTAAGAAAGCTATTATTTTAAGAAGAGGTAAGGGACATCCTGTTTGAGTGTTCATGGGTACTACCCAGCAACAATGGCACATGTAATATGGAGAAAGAGAGAGAGAGAGAGAGAGAGAGAGAGAGAGAGACAGACAGACAGACAGACAGACCAACCAACTGAGACTGAGACGGAGAGCACAAGCGAGCAAGCAAGCAAGGGAGACTGGAGTCAAACCGTTTAGTAGGTGAAAGGAATGAGACCCATTCCAGTAAGTGGATGGTGAGTTGTGCTTAGAAACACAAACAGGTATGGTGGTAGATGCCCCTAGCTGCAACTACTCAGAAGGCTGAGGCAGGATATCAAAAGCCCAGGAGTTCAAGGCCTATCATGAACACTGGAGAAATGTACATTTTATTTTCGTTTACTTGTTTATGTAAATTGCCCAGGCAGGCTCTGAACTCTTGGGCTCAAGTGATTCTCTTGCCTCAGCCTCCTTATTAGCTTAGATTACATGGACATGCCAGTGTCCAGCCCTGTACAAAACTAAAGTCAACACTGTTGAAATATCTTCAAGTTACAGTCTACTACTGATAGTTCACTTCAGAATTTTTCAACCTTTACAACAATGCAAAATTATACACATTTAGCGAAAACAGTACATATATAGACAGCTTTTGTTTTGCTTCTCATACTGAGGGTTGAACCCAGGGCCTTCTCTCAGAGCTTTATCCCAGCCCTTTTTGTTTTTGTGACAGGATCTTGCTAAATCGATAAGTTGCCCAGGCTGAGGTGAAACTTGTCATCCTCTTGCTTCAGCCTCCCAGAAGTACTTTAAGTTTTCAATCTGATCTTTCTAATAATATTTAGTGCAATAACCTAAAAAAGATGGGCTTCCTGGGCAACAGCAGCAAGAAGCAGCTCCTAGTCAGCCACTCCACCACAAGGCTAAACAACCAATACTACATAGTATACTGTGCTGCTAAGTGATGATGCTCAGTAAATCAGGTGTATTAAATGCATTTTCCATTTACAATACTATCAAATTACAGAGTTTATAGAGACGCAACCCCATCATAAGTCAAGGAATAGCTAGCTATATTACCAAGTAACTCAGGCTAAGTGAAAGCAAATATAAATTAACAAAATTTTTAAAAGAATGTGATGTGTCATTTTTTTTCACTTCCATACATCACTGGGAAGTTAAAAGGCTAAGATAAAATCAGGGGAGGAGGGGCTGAAGGGAGGGTGGGAGACAGACAAAAAAGTAATCAAGTGATACTATGTACAGATACAAGTTACATAATCATTATGTATATCCACAATACAACAATAAACTTAATTAAAAAATTGAGGTAGAAGTACTTGTGGACCACATTTATATAAGTATTTCCATCAGTAGTTTAAAAATAGATGAGATCAGGTCGGGGAGATGGCTCAGTAAAATAAGTGCTTGCCTGGCAAGTGCAAGGGCCTGAGTTCAATCCCCAGTTCCGCAAAAAAAAAAAAAAAAAAAAATAGATGAGATCTTTCACTTTCCTTAAAAAATTTGTTTGAGGTCATTTTAATAGTAGGAAACCAACAAACACCTCTTGTCCAATTAGCTTAACAAATCTAATCCTATCATGGAAATAGTAAACATGACCTCTAACCTCCAATTTATTACTAATTATGAATCACAGATAAATTTTATTGTTGTAACTGTCTCTGGATCTGTAGTCAACTCTTAAAAATATACTATACTTAGAGAATTCAAGTTTTTCAAATCCCTAATAGTGACACATGCAATTTAACTCAACTAATGGTTTGTGGACAATATACAAAAAATATCATGAGGATATGAATACTGTCTCAGAAGACCTAGGTTAGAAATCATCTTACACCTAGAAAAAGGCCACCTGATGCACTTACAAGTACCATCTAGCAACTAGCAAGTGAAAAGCTGCTGTATCTCTTTAGTAAGTATTTTCATTGCAGAGTAATAGTTTTATTTACTTTGTAGTTGCCAGACCTCAATTGAAGACATCAATTAACTAAAAAACAATGCTGGGCTGATATGACAAATGTTAAAATAGAAATGTTACTGACAGATATTATCTAAGCAATAGTACCTAACATTAACCAGGAAAGCCAACCCCACCATTAATCTACACAGCAAATCAAAATGCAGTGAAAATGGAACTCATATGCAGCTTTTTCTTACTATTTTTATATATAACATTAGCAATCTCATGATTATTACATTTCAAATTTTAGGTGAGTCATAGTGCTTTCTTTGCAGGAATCGGATGTCAACTGTAAAACTGTGCTTGCTCGCTAGACAAAAAGTAAAAAATGAACAAAGATTCTGTGTTCACTGAAACAGTAAAACATATAATCATTTTTTAATGGTCCGTTCCCAATTCTTAGCACAGTTCTGTAAATATGCTATATACCTACCCTCTCCTGTAGTATCTCAAAGTTACAGAATACTTCTAAAAGTATCCAGACTTGGACCTATTACATTTCTCGATACATAGCAGGTTACCCCTCAGATCCATTTTTGTTCAAGGCTTACTAACTAGAGCAGAAAGGAAGGAACACTTAATTAAGGGTCCCCGAAAAGTTCTCATAATTTTATAAGTAAATCTAGCGCCTAAAACTGAGCCAATAACCCCCCCCCAAAAAAAAGCCCAACTCAATTCTCATCAACTCAGACAATTCTTATCAACAAAACTGGCAGAAAAGGAGAAAACGTGGATTTTGGTATCAAGCATAAGATCCTATCAAGGAATCCATCAAGGAAGTTCTCAATGAATGAGTCAATGACGGCATGGGACTGACAGAACGACTTCATTAATTTCAAAAATCTACCAACTGAGGAATCTCACTGGAGGGGCCTAAGGCCATGGCTGGAATGACTCAAGGAGAGGCGCAACCTAACTGCAGGTCTCTGCAAACTTCCACAGAGCAGTTCCGGACCTTTCCTCGGGAAATGCGCACAAGAGAAGAGAACCAGGGAGGTCGGAACACAGGCTCTGCTCACCCATAAGCCTCTGCATTAAAGTGACCTACATCCGAGTCCTAGGCGATTAGGAGACTGTCACCCCGGCCAGGCAAGGCGGGCAGGACCCCTGGCGCTGCCCCCAGGAAGCCGGCCAAAAAGGGAGCGGGGCCTGCAACCTGCTGCAGGCGGGACTGCAAGCACCGGCGGCGCCAGCCGGCTTCGGAGTCTGGAAGCTTCGTTCGAGCCAGCACGGGCCGGCCTTCCAGAGCTCTTCGAACCGAAAGTCCCAGTCCGCCCGCCTTCAGGGCCCAGGCTGGCAGAACCGAGGGCCAACAGCAGTCCCTGCCTTCCCAGCGCGCCCACGCCGCGACCAGCTCCAGCCACCACGTGCTCCACTGCGCGACCTCGCAGCGCGGCGCCGGGGCCCGCAGGGCCTTCGCCGCCCTCCACGCAAGCAGACTGGCCACAGACGAACCGGCGCGACAGGGCAGCTCCCTGCAGGAGTCAGCAGCCCGCGGAGGGCCGTCCAGCAGCCGCACAGCTCACCTCCCTTCTGCTACAGCTCCCTTCCGCCAGCGTCCGCAACCTGACGTGGCACGCCTCGCCGCCCGCACCCTGGGGGCGGGAGCTGCAAAAGGCAGCAGCCAATGGGCTGCAGCGTTTAGGGCCCGCCCCGCCTCCTCCCGCTGTGGGCCGCCCCCTCGTTTGCGCATGCGCGTCTCGGGCCGAGGCCGGGCCCTACGCCTTGAGGGCGGGGCGCCCAGTGAGAAGCGCCCTGCGGCCTAGAGCTCAGGGCTGGCTGGCTGCGGGGTGGACTGGGCGGAGCTCGGCTGACGGAGCTGGGCGGGCGGAGCGGGGCGGACGGAGCCGGGCGGGTGAGGCGGAGCTGGGCGGACGGAGCTCGGCGGACGGAGCTGGGCCGGCGGCTGGGTGGGGGGTCGGAGCTGGGCGGACACAGATGGGCAAACGGTGGGGTGGGCAGAGCGAGCGGTGGGGTGGGCGGGGCGGGCGGTGGGGTGGGCGGGGCGAAGCTGGCCGGGAGGAAGGCCGACTCCGGAGCCTTCCCGCAGACGCAACTGCGGCACGCGCGGACGCTCGCTTTGGCTTACCGCGCCGGGAGCAACTTGGTCTTGGGGAGAGCTGTAACCAGAAGCGGGGAAGAAAGGCACCAATAACAGTAGGAAGTCACAAAATGTAAAGCCGACGGCTGACGAGCCGCGGAGACCCCGGTTCTTCCCCGGTGGCCGCTGCTTCGTCTCTGCAGTTCACCGGGCCGCACCGAGCGCCGCGGTCTCGCCTGCCCTGCTCCGAGCCTCTGGTCTCCAGAAGGCGCTGGAGCCCTGGCCTTTCGGATTTAATCTGGGAGGAGCCGGCTCGAGCGGTTGTCACCGCTGGGGTAATTTGGCCTGATTTTGAGTGCCTACCTGTGGGCACAGATGTCCGCTCTTCTCCCGAAGTCGGAAATGAGTAGCAGACCTCTGGCACAATGGAGCAGAACCCGAGAGAGGGGCAGGCAAACCTGAGCCGCGTGAAGCGGATAGCAGAGGTGGAAATTATGCTCGAGACCAGAGTTGAGAGTTATAGCGCAAGAGGTGTGAAAATGATGGTAGATCTACCTGGGACACCGTCTTGGTCCATCTCTCTGATAAAACAAACCTTAGCCTGAGCAGTTATAAACTTGCTCGACTGTTGGTGGACTCTGGTGAGCCTTTAGTTGCATCTGAGAAGCTTTAATAAAGAAACTCTGGGCACCGTCCCAAGAGGTCGTGATTTGTGACTGCTGTGAGACTTTGTCAGTGGTAGTTTTCTTAGATTTCCAAGTTCATTGTAATGTGTTAAATTCTCATTTGTATAAAGGATTTGGTTTTCTGTACTTTACCTTATAAAAATGATTATGTAGCATTGACTCTTCTAATTCTTACAGTAACCTATGTTGCGTTCATTCTGTAATATATTAATATTAGCCTTCTTATATATTCAATCTCTTTTCCTTTGGGAGAAAAGAGTTTTATGAGGTTTGTAATGTTTTTCCATCTGAATTTTCTGTATTTCTTTTTCTTTTTGTAGAATATTTATTAAGGTTATTTAATATACAACTTTTCACATGTCATTTTGGAAGTCCCACATTATATGGATTCCCCTCCCTCCGCATGCCTTCAGGGCAGGTTTGGCCGGCTTGAGTTGTGGGCATCTAGCCACAGCAACCTGAGCCTGACTGCTTTGTGGAAGCAGCCACTTAAAGAGCTGAGCTAAGGGGCAGGCCCCCAGCCCCACATTATAGAGATAATTCTTCTGCGTGACGACCACCCGCAGCCAGGTCGGCAGGCTGGACCTCCGCTGGGACGACTCCGCTCCGTCCTGAGGTTCCGCTTGCGGCCGCCCTGCTGCGGAGGCGCTTTCGTTATTTCCGCGCGTCTGGCGGCCGGGTGCGCGGCAGGTCGGTGACTTCCCCCCTTAGAAAGCTGTGCCTTTGCGGAGGAGTGCGGTGGAATCCCTGCAGATCTCCAAGCTTGGGGTGCGCCGGGTTTCGGCTTGTCTCTTCTGTGCGGGAACCTTGTGAATGGTGTGTGTGGCCTGACTGCCTGGCCGACCGGCTGGAGGGCAGACGCCGTCCTGCCGCCCGCCGCGCCCGGAGCAAGGTTTCTAATTGCCTTTTGATGTTGTGGACTTGGACGGTGTTCCCCGCCAGTCTTCCAAATGCAACAGAACTTCCCTTAGGAACATTTTAGTGCTTGGTGTTACCTATTCCTGTGTCTTGGGCTTCATCAGAATTATGATGGAACATGAATCATGTGAACAACACCATTTTAAGTAATTGTTTAATTCACAGAATAACTTAATGAGGCAGGTACAATTATTATTCACATTTTATAAATAAAGCACCTGAGCACTCAGGACATGAAGCATCTTGACTGAGGTCACATACTAAGCTAGTGCAAAGCCTAAATTTGTATCCGCACACCTACTTCTCAATAAATAAATAGCCTGCTTCTACACGTAGGCCACCTGTGGAAGTACATAGGGAAATGCCCACTTCTCTTAAATGATGGTAGGTCTATCTTTTGACACTACCTTAGCACATTTGGTCTTCTAAAACACACCTTGGACTGAGTAATTACAATATAAATGCTATGCTCAGTGATCAGCAGACTGAAAATTCCAAGGGAGAAGTCAGCAGATTTGGTGTCTGATGAGAGCCTGATCTTCATAAGTGGTGCCTTCTTAGTGTCCCCAAATAGCAGGTGAAGCAAGGAGCCTCAGGGGTTTTTTCCCTGCGGAACTGCGGCCTGAATATGGGGTTTCTTGTAGGCGAAACACTAAATACTCACATACTCATTGGATATAACCAATGTGCTATGTCCCAACCCCCCATACCTCTTATAAGAGCCCTAATCCTACTTACTCATGACTTCATGCCATTTGCCAACCCCCATTTCTGGATACTATTGCATTGGATATTAGCTTTCAACATAAAAATCTGAAGCAGACTCAGATATTCATAGTAGAGCAGCACTGAACACCAGATTGTTGACCCTAGGATCCAGAGCTGACTTGACTGACTTGACTTGTCCCTTCCTCACCGTTACTAAGTTTGCCCTTTCCAGAAATAAGCTTCAATTCACCCAGGATTGTATCACCTTTTACTCTGTGTAATTTGTCTCTACACCAGGCACTGTGCTAGACATAAAAACTACCAAGAAGATACAATCCAGGGCCTCAAGGTACCAGCTTATCCTGGAGGCCGACTTAGGAATCACCATAATTATTTTGACAAGGCCAAAATATAGATAGAATGAACAAGGCTCTCAGGAGATCCCAGTGAAGAAATGTTTATTGACATATGAAAAATGTACTGAGTTTTTCTATAAATAAATTTATTCAGTTTTTTAATGTTTTTTGAGACTATACTTTGATTTCTTTGTTTTGAGATGAAGTCTCATTGTGCTGCCAGGCTCGCCTCCAACTCCTGACCCTCTGCCTCAGTGTCCTGAGCAGCTTAGATTGCAGGTATGCACCACTGAACTGTTTTTTTTTTTTTTTTTTTTTTCAGTACTAGAGATTGAACCCATGATAGGAAAGTGCTTTATCACTGAGCTGCAGAGCCTGGGTTTTTTTCTAATGTTGAAAATATTCTCTAATATACAATGATAATTATGTTACAGTTGTTGAGAGTTTGGGGGTTTTTTGGTAACCAGGAATTGAAATTATGACCTCATTTTTTTTTAATGAGCAGAATATATTTATTGAGGGAAGAAAGCTTCTGTTCAAGAGAAGGACAGAAGGGGGTCCCTGAGTGGGTTGTCCTTGGGAAGCTGTCTCTTCCAGGGACTTTTATAGAGGAAAACCAGGTGGTGAGGCAAATCTAAGGTAGTGGAGAACACGGAAACTCGCTTAGGTGGGTATGATGTGGGACAAAACTATGGTCAGCCAATGAGATTATAAGCACCATTGCTTAGATAAAGTTGATTAAATCAGAATCAAATGGGGAAGAGTCACACATAGCAAGTGGGCACGAATACAGGTCAGGGTTTCTTCTTGTTGGGGGTTGGGTTAGTGACTCATTTAGGCTGTTTTAAGGTGATTGATCAATCCCTGGTGCCCATTCCTAGAGAAGCATGTGGCTACATTTGTTTACTCTTTTTATGACCTCATTCTTGCCAGGCAGGTGCTGTGCCACCGAGCTATATCCCCAGCCCTGGTTTTGTTTTTTTTTTTGTTTTGTTTTTTTTTTAAGAACTTGAAACTCTTATGTTGGATCTCAAAATTTCTTAATGTTTCAATAATTTAACCCTGTAAATTTGTAGAGAAGGAAACTAAAATTTTAGAAGATTGACATTTAATCTTTGAGATAATACAGCATAATAGATTTGAGAAGAGCCACAGAAGAACCAAAAAGCTGGTTTCCTCACTCAGTTCTCTTTCTCCTAATGTCCACTGGAATGACCCTCTTCCCATACATGGCTGGAATTTTTTTTTTAAGTAGCAATAATGACAAATTTAAAAAGAAATTGAGATGAAATGTAGAAGAGAAACCAGAGTGGTTCTAATAGGCCACTGCTTCTAGCTAGGAAGAAAAGTTTCCTGCCTACTAAACTCACCTTACCAACTAAACAGCCTGCTTTCTCTTATACTAACAGGAAAAAAAAATGGGCCCTGATTCGTACAGCTACAACTTATAATTAGAGTTTTGGTTAAGAGGAGCCCTAAGAAGTGACATTTTTGGTTGACTGGGATACACGCCACCCAATATGAATGTCAGGACTCACACAAGTAAAAAAAGCTAGCCTGGAGAATTCCTGAGAAAACGAAGAGAGACAATGAACTCCCATGGAGGTGGTATGGATTTAGAAGGTATCCATGCTGGGGAGATAGCTCGGAGGTCTAAGCACCTGCCTGGTAAATGCAAGGACCAGGGTTCAATCCCCAGTACCGAAGCTCCCATGACATGCCAGCCACTGAAACTGGGTGTGGTGGCACAGTCCTATAATCCCAGGAGGATCACCATAAGTCTGAGCTGCATAGCCAGACACTGTGCCAAATAAATAAATAAATATTTTTTAAAGTATCCAGATTATTCATGTGACCTTCAGAGGATGACCAATAATTAGTACCATAATACACAGTTTTAGGGGCTGGGGAGACAGCTCAGTGGAATAAGTGCTTCCCTGGCAAGCGCAAGAACCTGAGTTCAATCCCCTGTTCCACAAAAAAAAAAAAAAAAAAAAAAAAGTTTTAGTGGAAATTTCAGTTATAGAATTAAAATATGTTTCAGTACTATTTTCTGGAGAGTCATACATGCAAATGATCTCTTTGCTTTTTATATTTTTCAGACAAGCCAGCACCTCTAAGAGGTAAGCAGACACACAGTATTCCTGCTAAACTCTTTGAATATTTCCCGTGAAGTAGTTCTCTATTGTACAAAACCCTTCAGATAGGTACACTTTTGAAGTCAGTATAGAAGAGCCTATTGACTTTAGCAACAACAACAAAGACAGTAAGAAAAATGTGCCTACTCGCAAATCGTTAGCAGAACTGAAAAGAATATGCTAACAACAGCAACAACAACAACAACAAAAAGACACTCTAGACTGAATTATGACTAAGAGAAGGTCATGTCACCCCTAGCATCAGAAGAGACACAAAGCCTTGAACTCGGACCCATGCATGCTAGACTCCCTGAACACACCCACACATTCATCTTTGAGGCACACACAGCCTGGGAGGAGAAATTCAGTGCTGAACTGCAGCACTGTAGCACTGTACTGTCAGTACATAGCAGAAAGCAATGTAATTAGATTTAATTGGATGTGAGGAGATGGCACTAGCAGCTCTCCATTTTTTTTTTACTTTTTTTTTCTTTCTTTCTTTTTTTTTTTTTTTTATGCTCCTGAAACCCCTTCCAGTGTGTTCCTCTTTATTCATTTGCAGAGTACAAACTTAAACTTGGATAGGTTGAATTAACCCAACCCACCTCTGGCAGGTACACTCAACATACTATATAAAGTATACCATTCAATTTATTATTTCTTTCTCAAGAGTTTTCTTCAGTCCACTAAGACCCAGCTCCCCTGACATGGGCTTTGGTGGAGGTTGTGGGGCAGCACCAGCAGGTCTAAATCGGGGTGGAGGAGTTCGGTCCTTGCGGGCTTCACGAGATCGATTTCTGACCACTTTGCTGTGAAGGGCACAACTCACACAATAATGCAGCTTCACATCCAGCTTGGGAAGCACATGACTGTCGAAGACGCTCGCTTCGGAAATGTCCCTGAGGAAGGCGGCCTCCACTATGTTCCGAATGACAAGCTTCTTAATAGCCTTATCCCTGGGTACGCACCGGGCGCAGTTCGTGCAGCGAATAGGCTGCACATGACCGCAGCCCTTTTGGGCACGACCGTTGTTTCTTCTTTTTTTCGTCATCTTGGAAAGGAGGACCCGAAAGAGCAGCTCTCCATTTTTCTCAAAGTAAAAGCTAAAATTCTTAAAGCCAACAAAGCCATTTGCATCTGCCTTGCTTGTACCACACATTTCCACCCTCAACACCCGCGTACAGCTAACTCTTGGTCTTGTTTTCTGTGCTCCTCCCTAACTCGCTCATGCAGGTCACCCGATTTGCCACTGAGGCAAAATCTTGGCACTTCGCCCAGACATCTTCGTCACTCATTCCATCAGGTCACTCAAGTCTCTGCCAAGGTATTACCTCTGGATAAAGCCTACTCTCAGGAAGCAGATGGCATAATCAAATTAGGAGAATTAGAAGAGAGTTTAATAAGGGATTATGAACAGGAATGTAGGCAAGAATTTGAAAGATCACAAGGGAGACTCAGCAATATCATAAATTCAAAACTGCCCCTTAGATGAAAAGAACAGGGGGAGGGAGTATTACAACTAGAAACTATGTACTTAAGACTACCTAACAGGAATGGAGGTATTTAGGCCAGAAACATAACCAGTCTACAGAGATGCAAAGGAAGGGATTGCAGGGAATTAATACCTTGATCTTTCCCTCATTGGCCTCTTTTCTCCTGATTTTCTTTCCTTTTCTTTTTTTAATGTACTTAGTACAGGGTCTAGAGGGTCTCACTACACAGATCGGACTGGTCGTGATCCTCCTGTTTTCAGCCTCCCAAGTGCTGGGATTACAGGCGCGCACGCCCACGCCCAGGCTCAGTAGCCGTCTCAGTGCTCCCCAGGGGTGGGGCCAGGCAGGCCTTCTGATTTTCTCAAGCAAGGAAAATTCATGTCAGTTTTCTTTTTTTTTTTTTTTTGGTGGAACTGGGGAGTGAACTCAGGCCCTGCGCTTACCAGGGAAGCACTTATTCTACGGAACCATCTCTCCGGCCCCCTTGTGTCAGTTTTCTATGGGGGAGAAAAAAAAAAGTATCACCTTGGTCGCCTATAACAGAATTTGCTATATAACAACACATTCCAGAACTTAGTTGCTTACCATCAAAATCATCTTCAAAATCACTTGGTTGCCCAGGAAGCTCTCATTATCTAAGCTGGCTTTGCTGGCCTGTTTACAAATCTGCAGTCAGGTTGAAGTGTGAGTAATCTACTCCAAGTGCCTGGAGGTTCGCTCAGTGTGAACTAGGGTAATAAAGACATGTGACCATGTATCATTATTAACTGTATCCAATACAACTTTTTAAAATAATGAAATTCTGAGGGCCAGGAGATGGCTCAGTAGAATAAGCGCTTGCCTGGCAAGCACAGGGGCCTGAGTTCAATCCCTGGTTCCACTAAATAAATAAATAAAATAATGAACTTATATCAAGTGTTTACTATTTTCACCCATTTTCTGTTACTATAACAAAATACCTGACACTGAGTACATTTTGAGGCCACAAGTCTAAGATCAAGTAGGTCCACTGATTCATTCTGTAGTGAGGGCCCTGTTGGCGATATCACATTGTACTGGATAGCATCGTGGTGAGAATGTATGAAAGAGAATGAGATCAAATGGTGAACAGAAAGCCAAACAGGGTTCCAGGGATCAGGCTCACTCTTTTATAACAGCACTGTCATGAGAAACAAATGAGGGCCCAATGAGAACTACCCTACTTTCTTCCAAGGGCAATGACCCTATTGTCCCAGTCCTCTTAACTATGTTACACATGGGTAACAATCTCTCAGCATATGAACCCTAGAGAGACACATTCCAATTATCCCCAAACTATAGCTCTTGTGAATATCAACATTAGCCCAATAGAATTCCCACTTTAAAATAACACCAAAGTTTTATTTGACTCAGCAAGGGTCTCAGCCCAAGAAAATAGAACATGATTAATCTAAGCCACAGGTCAGAAAAATCTTTGATTTTTCCACATTTTCTGAAATGGGCCCTGTAGTGGATTGATAACTGGTCAACTTGTAACACCTAACTGAACTGAATCAACGTGGTGCTGGGTGTGGAAGGCCCACCTGAGGATTATTATTGCAAACAACATAAAAAAGGAGAACTGGAGAGGAAGAGGTTGTGCTGTTGATTCTCCTGGAGAAATTTGTCATGCTGGCTTTCCTGATATGAACTCAGCTGTTCTTGTCACTGGAAGAGCTCAGGTCTTTGCTGTTGCTGAGTATGGCTGTGGTTCTTTTGGGGAGAGCTCTGGTCCTTACTTTGAGCAGTACTTCCTGACTCCAGTGCAGATTGCTCAGGCTGCTGGCCCAGATCCTCCATCCTGCTGGTGAAGACTTTCTAGCATCCACCACTGACCTTTGGACTTCTTAGGGCCAATCTTTGATACAAACTTGCATGAGACATGGTCATGGGCTCTAGGGCTCCAGCTACACTCATGGGGGAGGCATTGTTGTAGGCTCTAGGTCTTCAGTTGAACTCATGCAGGACGTTTACATGGCAAGGCCCTCTGCTATATTCTTTAGGTCTCTAATGTGTGGCCAGATTGCCCATACTCTTTTGCATTTGACCCTTTGGGTAAATATTATAAAGTAATACTATAAATTATGTGTCCTGTATTAAATCCTTTCCCTTGCAAACCCTGACTACAACAGTTCCATTTTTATTTGTTCTTTTTATGTGTGTGTGCTACAGACTGAACCCAGGGCCTTTTCACTGAGCTATATCAATTATATTCCATGCCTTCTTTTAAAGGGCTTTTTTATTGTTCAGTTTTGAACACAAGGTTTCACTAAGTCACTACCTTGCCCAAGTCAGTCTCAAATTTGTAATCCTTCTGCCCCAGCATGACAAAGTGCTGGGATTTCAGCCATGTTATATTCCCCAATACCCAAGTTTGAGTTGGTTTTTATATACAGGGTGATAAGGTACAATTTCCTACTTTGGCAGTGGACATACAGTTCTCTAAAACTATTGAAGGGACTGTTATTTCCCCCATGTACGTTCTTGCTGCCCTTGTTCACAATCAGTGAATCGTAGAGTGTGAATTTATTTCTGGATTCTGTCTTCTAATTGCTATGTAGTCCAGGCTGGCCTTGGATTCACTATGTAACACAAGCTACAGCCAAACTCAGAGTGATCTCCCTGGCTCAGCCTACTGAGTGCCGGGATTACAGGCATTCACCACCATGGCAAGCTATGCCAATATGCTCTCTTTTGTTGTTGGGTTTCTAAAGAATTATTAAATTTTATTAACAAAAACTTTGTACATTTTAATACATATGAAATTTTATATCTAGATAAAATACCACATCTATAATTTACCATTTATAAAAATTGTTACAGAATAATCACCAGTGGATTAATATATGAAATACATGAACTGAATTCTTAAATTGTCTACAAAAGTTTTGACTTTAAAAAAAAATCCCCTGGGGCTGGTGAGATGGCTCAGTGGTCTAAAGCACCTACTTAGAACAAGCTTAGCAAAGCACAGGGACCGCGGTTCAATCCCCCAGCACCACATGCCAGCCAGCCCCGCTCCCTGGTGGGCTGAGCTGGCCACACACACACACACACACACACACACACACATAAATAAAATTTAAAAAATAAAAAAATCCCCTGAACAAACAGAAATAATTTTACATTTCAGTTAATCTACAATTGGAAGTATTACAAATCAGATTTTTTTGTGTGCAAAAACAGATTTACAAAGTTTTATTTATAGAAATGAGGGAAGAGCTGTTTAATCAAGAGACACACTGAAGATTCAACATGTTCTTCCAGCTAAGTACACACTGGAGGTGTAATCTCAGCGGGGTATTGTCCCCTAACAATTCAGACATTCAAGAACAGATCAATGACCACAACCCCAGTTTATTTATTCTGCTGTACTGTCATATTAAGAGCATGGATTCCCAAGGAGGAAGGAGTGTAACACAGCACTCCCCTGTTTCAGGCACTGCAGTGGTCAGTTTGTTTAGTTATAGGAAGTTGTTTAAATAAGACAAGTATATATTCTTAGCCAGTCCACTGATATGGCCAGCCTTCTGCATGTTTCTACCTGGTCAAAGTAGATCCCACCCACCAGCATCATTCTGAAAGAAGTCTTGCTTTCAATTTATCAGGTAGAACTTGTTTAACTCAAAGTCTCTTTAAAATTGTTTTTAATTATTGCTTTTCTGGAGCAAGGTATTGAACCCAGGGTCTCACATATGCTAGGCAAGTGCTCAAACCGTTGAGCTATTTCCCCAGCCCAATTCTGTTTTGATTGCTATAGCTTTGTGATCTATTTTGAAATCAGAAAGTATAATGCTTCCATCTTTGTTCTTTTTTTCTGAAGATTGCTTTAGTTTGCATGAGCTTTGTGGATCTATATATATTTTAGGGTGTTTCATGGTTTGGGGTTGTTGCAAGGGGAACAATATAGTACAGGACACATTTTATAATATTATAAGGAATCACCCAAAACTAACATACAAGAAGTGCAGGAAATCTGTCCACACACTAAATACCAAAGAATCCAGGGCTGGGGAAATAGCTCGGTGTTCTATGCACCTACCTGGCAAGCACAAGAACCTGGGTTTGATCAGTGGTACTGCATGCCATGCTGGCCCAGAAGCTGCCCTGAAACCATGGTGGCACATGCCTATAATCCCAGCCCGGGGGAGGCTGAGATAGGAGGATCTCTACAAGTCCACACTGCATAGCAAGACCCTGTACCAAATAAATAAATAAAAGATTTTTTAAAAATTAAAAGAATCCAGCTGAGGGACTGGATCCTAATAGCCTACATGAGTCTAGCTGAAATCCTAGAGCCTATAACGATGCCTCCCACAAGTCCAGCTGGAGGCCTAGAGCCCACAACAATGTCTCATGCAGCCCCACTTCACAGATTTTTGCTGGGAAGGCCCAAAGGTCAGTGGTGGAAGCTAGAAGGTCTATGCCAGTGGGATGAAAGTGAGATGAAAGGTCTGTGCTAGCAGGCTGAGAGATCTGAACTGGAGCCAGGAAGCGACCCTCAAGGTAAGCACCAGAGCTCCCCCAGAGGTACCACAGCCGTCCTCAGCCACAGCGAGGTCCAGAGCTCCCCTGATGATGAGGACAGCTGAGCTCCCATCAGGAAAGCCAGTGTGGTAAGTGTCTCCACGAGGCTGAGCAGTACACAACTTCCCCCTCCAGAGCCAGAAAGTGATGCTCAAGATGAGGACCAAGGTTCATCGGGAAAGCCAGCATGACCAGGTCCTCCAGCAGAGCAGCCCAAGAGAACTAGCAGCCTCCAGTAGCCCCAACCGCTTCTCCAAACAGCATCCCTTGCAGCGTCTCAGCAGCTTCTCCTGTTCTGCCTTTATGCTGCTGACAACAGCCCTTAGGTAGCCTCCCACACCCAGCACCAGCTAGCTCAGTTCAGCTGGGCCTAATAAGTTGACCACCTGTTAGAAATCCGCTACAGGGTGTTGTTTTCTTCCTTCCTT
>NW_004524620.1:14671820-14683035 GCF_000260255.1 Octodon degus | reverse complement strand
CCTTCCTTCCTCTTTCTTTCTTTCTTTCTTTCTTTCTTTCTTCTTTCTTTCTTTCTTTCTTTCTTTCTTTTTCTTTCTATGTATTTGGTACAGGGTCTCACCACACAGCTCCTCCAACTCCCAGTGATACTCCTGTTTTCAGCCTCCCCTGCTCTAGGATTACAGGTGTGCGCCACTCTGCCTGGTCTCTTGGACTGGTTCAGTGCACTCAGGAGTGGGGCCAGCACAGCATGTGGTGCTGGGGATTGAACCCCAGTCCCTTCATTTGCCTAAGCAGGTGCTTAGTCGGCTGAGCTATCTCACCAGACCTTTATTTTCTATTTTTGTGAAAAGAATTGCATTGATCTGTGATCATTGTGGTAGGATGGACATTTTGATAATATTAATTCATCCAGTTTTTGAATACACATGTCCACACAATTATCTGTCTTTAAAAAATGGATTTTTTTCCTGTATTTAGTATAAGGTCTACAGGGTCTCACTACACAGATTGGACTCATAGTGATCCTCCTGTTTACAGCCTCCCAAACACTGGGATTACAGGCCCACCGCCACCACTCCCAGTCTCCATGGCTGGCTCAGCATGCCACTGGGCACAGCCAGCACAGCACGGCAGGGATCGAACCCTAGTCCCTGCGTCTGCCTAAGCAGGTGCTTTAATCAGCTGAGCTATCTTGCTGGCCCTAATAAATGGATTTTGATGGACAGAATTTTCTTTTCTATTTGCATGAAGACCAAAATATGATTTTGGAACTATGATTTGAGCTTGGAAAATATATAATTTGCAAATTTTCGTGGAAATGGAAATCTCACTTTTGTTTTAAATTTGGACAGAACAGAAATTAAGCAGCTTGGCATTACTTGAGATTGAAATAGCATTCATGTTCCACAGTGTAATATTTTCACAGAAGCACTGTTTGTTTTGTGAGTTAATATTGACAAATACAGGGGCTAGAGAGATAGCTCAGTTGAATAAGCGCTTCCCTGGCAGGCGCAAGGGCCCGAGTTCAATCCTCGGCTCCGTAACAAAAAATAAAATAAAATAAAAAATTGAGAAATACAGTAGTCCCTTGCTATTTCAAGGTTCAACTTTCATGCATTCATTGTTTTGCAGGCTTAAAAAATTAATGTAAGTTATTTGTCATGGATTTTTCGCTATATCGAGGGATTTTGTAGTACCGTACAGTATAAGAATGTTGTTAAACTTAGGTTTATGAGTTTAGAAAATGGTTAAGTACATTAGAAGAGGTTTTAAAAGCATGAGGAAGCTTTATAAGAATGTGAGAAGGGTTTGTGGAGCCTCAAAATACCTATAAATACTAACATACAACGCCGCTACTGCGCCGACTCCTGACCCCGCGGCATCTGGAAGGCCGCCTCCGCGGTCAGAGGGCCACCGCATGGTCAAGTTTCCAGCAAAAACCAACTTTCGGGGCCGCTCGTGTTCGGTAACAGTGATGGAGAGAGGTTTTTCACATTCCAAAAAGTTTCACTGTCTGCTCTGTGTTCAAAACCTATAACCAAGCTTTACTACCACTAACGCATTAAACTGCAATGTGAAAGGCCAAATCAGGATATTCAGAATATTATATACGTGACAAAGCTTACAGAACTAAAAAAGCTGACGATCGTCAGGCCCACCAGATTAATTAAATTTCCTGCGGGAACTGCTGACTGAAGACGCACAAGGATTAGCGTATTCTCTGGGCGCTGCTTGCCCGCACAGCGCCATCACCCCCTCTACGCCGCCTGGGCAGCGTTCTCCCGAGCGTGGCGCGTTTGCCTTTCTGCTCTACAAATATTTTTTTATCACCATCAATATAAGACCTTCGTAGATTCTACTTCAGGTTGAATTGTTTTCTTAACTTTGGAAATATATTCACTCTGCGCAGTTCATAGAGGCAGAATTTTTAATCACTCAAACTCAATAATGAATCTTTAAAAAAAATAACTGAGCAGTATTTCTGGTATCTGTTAATACATTAAAAGTCAAGAAAAATCTTTTAATATGATTTACCTTAGTTACATTAAAAGTCAAGAAAAAATCTTTTAAAATCACTTACCTTAATTTGCCTGACCTAGTTTAGAAGGATTTTTTTTTCTCCCCTTGCCTGCAGGGCAGGTTTGGCTGGCTTGAGTTGTGGGGATCGAACCACAGCAACCTGAGGCTGACTGCTTTGTTGAAGCAGCCACTTAAAGAACTGAGCTAAGGGGAAGGCCCCCCGTTTTTGTTTTTGTGGAAGCAGGGACTGAACTCGGGCCCTTCCATTTGCCAGGGAAGTGCTTATTCCACTGAGCCATCTCCCCAGCCCCTACCTGACCTACTTTAAACCAAGTATAGTTCTCTTATTTTTCTTTCCCAGTTGTTTTGCCAGACTCCCTTACAGCAAGCTGTTATAGCTATGTGCTTTAGTACTGGCTTATGAGACTCATAGAACCATATTTCTAGATTTTATTGTATACCAGAAAGAGGGGGGCTTATAAGCAAGAAGTAAATGTTACTTGATTCTGGCTTCTGCATTTTTGTAAAATATGTAGAAAAGCAACTGGTTCTCTTGTTGCTTCTCTAGGTTTGTTCTGTCTTCATCCCACTTAATTCTGATAAAACCTCTTACTCATGTGCTTACTTAAATAGGTATGGGGGCAGGGAGAGGTGGGAAGAGGTTTGAAGAAACCTATCACTCATGCTTCTCTACTCCAGTCCTTACAAATATAAGGCAGATTATAAGGCACAAAGTTCCCTTGAATCAGTTTAATGAAAGGAAGAAGTAATATAAAAAAATAATAACCAACGGCATACAGTTCAGAAGTATAGCACTTGCCTTCTGAGCATGAGGCCTGGGATTTGATCCCCAGCACCACCTATAGAAGTCCTCACACTACCCCAAGAGTGATGCTTTTAGGGGCCAGGGAGATGGCTCAGTAGGATAAGCGCTTGACTGGCAAACTGAAGGATCGTGTTGCTTTTTATACTTTGTGCCCCAGCTCCTCGTTTGACTCACTCCAGTCTACTCTTACTGTGGCCCTGGTAGAGCACAAAGCCCATGAAGGAAGAAACTAGAGAATTAAATATTTAAGAGCAAAGAAATACATTCTCCTTCCCTTCCATCTCCCATCTTCTCACTGCCTCTTCCATGGGCTAAATCCAAAGTAAAGTTGGGAAAAAAAAAAACAAAAAACAAAAACAAAGTAAAGTTGGAGGCAAGGAATCCCTTTTGATGCAGTTCATAAAGGTCAGCCAAGAGCTGGACAGAGAGGCTAAGAGTGGACCTCGAGAGGCAGAAAGTACCAGGCTAGGAATAAGACAGCCAATAACAATGGCCTAAAGTGATCACCACTGTGCTATGCATCTTATACAGTCCAGAGCACTGTTACTTTTCAATTTTTTAACTTCATTTTTATTAATATTCCTGCCCTTTAAAAAAAAAAATGTCCGGGTAAGTCAGGATTCAACCACCTGGAAAGGATAATAGAAGGCATAGGTTAGCTCCTCTGAAGAAGGAGACCTCCTCAGAGTCAGCTCCCTAACTGGCTCCTGGCAGCTTCAATTACTGCTAGTGGATTTATTCAGTGGCCATCATGCCCCATTATCACCACTTAGGATGTGTACAACCTCTGTAGTCTATCCTAATTCTTTTCTTTTCCTCCCCACGCCCTGTAGTTTTTTTTTTTTTTTAATAGAGATGTTGCTTTTCATCACATTGTAAAACAGAAATGTAACAATAGTTAGCTCAGAGTAATAGTTAATGATCACCAGGAGTATTTTAATGCATAGTGTAATAATGCTTGCAAATAAAGTAACTCTATTTAAAGCATTAGACCTTAACAAAATGTTTCCACTGGATTCACATTTCCATCAAGACAGTCCTTCATCTTGTTTTTCTTGTTGTTAAAATGAATCCATTAAAGGTTACATAATTTGGGGATCACTTTTCTCCCTTATGATTAAATATTTCAAGCTTTCATACTGAACTTTCGTATAGAGGAAAACAACGGGAACTTTGTCATTACAATTTAACATTTTGGTACTAAAGGCAGATGCAACTAAAACTGGGTTTCTTCTCTACTGTTTTAAACAAGGAAATGTAGTTATTTATAGGAGGTTATACAATTAAATTATATTTCATCCAGAAAATACTAAAGAGACTTACAGCCAGGTGTGGTGGCACACCCCTGTAATACCAGCACTTGGAGGCTGAGATAAGAGGATCATTGTAAGTTTGAGACCACCCTGGGCTACAAAGTGAGCTCAAGGCCAGCCTGAACTGTATAGCAAGCAAGAACTTGTCTCAGAGAGAGAGAGAGAGAGAGAGAGAGAGAGAGAGAGAGAGAGAGAGAAATAAGCAAACAATATCTAGCAGTTTTTTAACCTACAAATCTCTCTGAAATCTGTTAGATTCTCCTCCTTCCTCCTGCCTTTAGTATTTACTTCTTAAATTCTAACTTGGTCATGTTAGTATCTCAATATTTTTTAGATTTTCTTCTATAGTGTTCCAATTTTAAAAGACAAATTAGAATTTAATGTCTTGGGCTGGGGAGATGGCTCAGTAGAATAAGCGCTTCCCTGGCAAGCACAAGGGTCTGAGTTCAATCCTGGTTCCACCAAAAAAAAAAAAAAAAAGGAATTTAATGTCTCCTATCTCCAATCCTCAGGATCTTTTCAATGTATGTTGCTAGTTGTCATTAAATCAATCAATATTTAATGTTTATATTATTATGATTATGTGACTTTCATTATGAGCTACCTGTGTAGTACAGTAACATGTTTGTGTGCAATATTTTGGTTTTCTTTGTCAAAGTTAGTGAAGCAAGTCACTAACTTGTCTACTCTTCACTGTACCTATGATTCTTTTGTTCTCAAACTGTCAAGGAAAGCTGAAAACCTTTGTTCAAATGTCTAGATGCTAACACATCAAGAAATCCATGACTTGCATTAAGAAATTCTTCCTGAGCCTCTGTACGTGCTGGCCAAGCACTCTACCACTGAGCTCCACCCCAGCCATCTCCTGAGCTTCTGTCTTCCTGGCTTTTCCCCAGGTCAGCTCTGCTGTCTGATTTCATCCAGGAGCCTCCTGTTCTCTCCTCTCCTCTTCCTCCTCATCAAAAGCTCTTCATTGCTTTCCTCTGACATCATTTTCTTTTCCCTATAGTTTCCTAAGTTTGTATTCTTTTAGCTTCCAAAGCGAAAAAAGATGAAGAATAAAATTTTGAAGGTGAACAAAGATGAATGCCTGTGACCCTTTGTCCCTAGTTTATTTCGTAAGGATTAGGGGCCCTTCCAGGTAGGAAGGTGGAACTTGTCACAGTCTGATTGGATTCCTATCTTGGGATATGTCCCACATGCACTTTGCTTTTGCTGATCTGTGTTTGACTCCTTCTGCCTTTTTGTCCTTGTCTGTAGAATTTATAGGTTAATCAGGAAGACTCGTCTAACAAAAGGAGCTTAGAGTTAGTGAGTAAGTAAGGGGATAAGTGTGTGTGTGTGTGTGTGTGTGTGTGCACGTGCATGTGTTTCTAGTGTAATAATATAGTGACTTTGAGTGAAATATATATATATATATATAAGCATAGATGCATATATGAATGCATGTGCTCATGTAAATGCACATTTGTATGCAAAGTAAGTGTTTTCTTTTAAGCTAGGGAGACACCCCTGTCTTCTTTGCTCTTCATCAAAGGGTGGGGATGGTTAGCCCAGCTTCTAGGCACCTGGCTTCCTTCATGCTCTGCCTATCAGCTCTTTCTCTGATCAGTCTCCATCTGAAATCATGCCTTCCTTCACTGTGAATTCTTGTGTCACTTAGGCTCTCTGGTGCCTCTCTACATCTGGCATTAGCCAGTGAATCAAACCGCAGAGACAAAGCCACTTTTAGTAGCATTTTTTACTCATTTCTTTAACAGAGCCCAAAGAGGCTCCTTTTCCATTCTTCCCCTGCCTGCAGATGCCCACCCCTCAGTTTCTGCCCTCTGAGATGTCCATCTAATTGCAATTGGGGGAAGGACAATGACCAATCTGGCTTCTTCAGGCTGAAGGAGGTTGTTGTTGGGCAGAAGGTTTCAGGAGGGGCTGCCCAAGAGGCCTTGGCGAGCAGAGGAAGCCTCCATCTGGGGCTCATTTGAGTGCCACCTGCCGCAGGTTCTCTTGGCTCCCAGCCGACACACTGAAGCTGTTGCAGTGGGATCCACAACTGTCCAGGACCAAAGCCTTGGAAGAAGGAATGAGAGAGACGGACTTTGAGAAAGAAATATGATTTATTTGTAAAGAAAAAAGTCAGAAGACAGAACCAGACTACTCTGGAGAGAGAGCACAGGGGGTCTGGAAAAAAAGGGATACTTTTTTTTTTTTTTTTTTTTTTTTTTTTTTTGTCTTTTTGAGACAGGGGCTCACTATGCAGTTCAAGCTAGCCTTGAACTCACTTTGTACGCCAGGCTGACCTTGAGTTCATAGAGATTCTCCTTCCTGAGCTTCTCAAGCGCTGGGATTATAGGCATTACATTCCACTTTTCAAGAGTATTTTCATTCTATAAATACTTTTATGTCACCCTCTTAGCTTTTTTTTTTTGTGTGTGTGTGTACCTGGGATCAAATTCTGGAACTCGTGCTTGCCAGGCTGGTGCTTATACTGCTGAGCTATCTCCCCAGCACTCTTAGCACTTTATGAATAAAATTTTTATCTCTCTAAAAAACTTTTTTAATAATTGCATTTATTATTTCCTTCAATAATTAATACAATCATCTTTGCTTTTACAAAGTTACTTTTTTTCTGTTTTATTTTTATTAGTTGTAATGTAACATTGTCATTAATTCCTGAGTAATTTTGGAGGTTTCTGCCTTCAAAATGGTTTGCTCTTTTTTTCTTACTTTTCTCTTTCTTCCTTCCTTCCTTCCTTCCTTCCTTCCTTCCTTCCTTTCAATATTATTAATGCCTCTGATATGTGGTCAATATCTTTCCTGTTTTATTTATTTATTTATTATTTTATTTTATTTTTTTACTTATTTTTAAAGGAGGGGAAGTTTTTTAGCTCACGGTTTGTAGCTGTCTCAGTCCACAGTTGGCTTGCTCCAAGGCGGGCGGCATGGCAGAAGGCATCGCAGGGAGAAATGGTCCACGCATGGCGAGGCAGGTGGGGCGCAGCATGGAGCAAGCCCCTCATTTCATTTCATTTGCTACACGGTCTTGCTATGCAGCTCAGACTCGTAGTGATCCTCCTGTCTCAGCCTCTCCAGTTCTGGTATTACAGGTGTGCGCCACTAGGCCCATTTTTAGTGGCCAGCACAGTGTGCCCAGGTTCTGGGGATGTCACAGCATGTGGTGCTGGGGATCAAACTCTGGACCTTGTGCTTGCCAGGCAGGTGCTTAGACAGCTAAGCTATCTCCCGAGCCCTGTCCTGTTCTTTATATTTCTTATCTTAATATAATTTTATTCCTTTATTGCTATTTAGGAGGAGACAAGGATAAACTATTGTCTTTGCTCTATTAAATTTAATTAGAAGTCTGTATTTCTCTTTAAAGGAATCTTACCCAAAAATAACAGTAATAGCTTGGTAATTATACCTTTCCATATCAGTGACTATGGTAGACAAGATTAAGTCTTCTGGCCTGCATTTTTAGAGCTGATCCTTGACTTCTTTAAATACTCACGATTTATAAAACAACATGCTTTATAATTCAATTCACCTGAGAAATTATTTGCGCAGTACAAGAAAGTTTACAAAAACTTAAATATAAAGTAACTTCTTTTAACCCAAGAGAGAATGTGGGGAAAGAGCTTCATCTTATTGGAGTAAACACTATATTGCAAGGTGATAGATTTCAGGTGTGTCATAGATAACAAAGGGTAAGCCCTAGGACAACCAAGCACACGGTGAGCTTTCGGTCATCCAAGGAGATTTGTCCCGTTTTCCTGCTTCAGCGTGGGCTTGCTCACTTTCCACATATGCACTTGTCTTCTTCCTTTCTCTCTTGTATTTGTGGGTTCAGAGCGTGCTCACGTACCTAAGGGACATGCACTGTGATTCCATCTTCTCTGGCCCCAAGACAGAGCACACTTTCAAGGGACTGAACTGGGACTGCTGACCTGGTATCAGGGCGGAATCAGTGAATCCTGAGTTAGCACACAATGGAGTTGGGTTTAATTCACCTGCGCTGATGTAAGTGTAATGGCAAACACAACTTCCTAGAAAAGAATGTTTAAGAGTTGGAAACTGTTTATTTATTTATTTATGTCTTCTTTTTTTGCAGAACTGGGGATTGAACTCAGGCCCTGGCAGGAAGTTCTTATTCCACCTAGCCATCTCCCTAGCCCAAAACAATAGCCTCTTTTTTTTTTTTTTTTTTTTTCCCCCGGACCGGGGATTGAATTTAGACCCTTGTGCCTTGCCAGGCAAGTGCTTATTCTGGCCTGAAACCGTTTAGGTTTATCACTATTATGTACTATAAGACTCAGAACTATTAAAATATGGGGCTAGTGAGATAGCTCAATGGTCTAAAGTGCCTGCTTAGGCAAGCTTAGACAGATGCAGAGGACCACGGTTCAATCCCTGGCACCACATGCTGTGCTGTCAGGGTGGGATGAGCCAGTCAAAAAAAGAGGAACTATTTAAATATTTTCAAAGGGCTGGCCAAATAGCTCAGGGGATTAAAGTACCTGCTTAGGCAGATGCAGCGCTGGGGTTGGATCCCCAGCATCATGGTGGTGCGATCTTAGCTCTAGGGAGGCTGAGTACAGGAGGATCACTACAAGTCTGATCTACATGGTGAGACCAATAAATAAATAATTTCAGGATCTTAGACCTTTGGAAATCACTCTTAGTCTTGGTGTAATGAAGTAATGCTTTTATTTTTGTTTTTGTTTTTGAGACAGAGTCTCACTATGAAGTTGAGGCTGGCCTTGAGCTCACTTTGTAGCCCAGCCTGGTCTCACTTGCAGTGATCCTCCTGCCTCAGTCTCTCAGTGCTGGGACCATGGATGCGTTCCACCACACCCAGAACTTCGAGTAACATTTTAATTTTAGCTTAATAGACACTAAGCCAATAATTCTAGCTCTACTAAGTCTTTAACAATCAAAATGCTGCTTAATTTACCAGAAGCTTCCATATTGGCATTCTTATCCTCCTCTATCACTTTCCTTTTTAATTTAACCAACTTCCCTGATTTATTTTCTTTTTTTTTTTTAGTTAAAAGCCAACAACATTAATTGTATTTGCATTTATTTTATGCTGAATTTATTCCTGTGCCATAAGTTTTTGTTTCTTTAGTTTCTTCAGAGATATTGCTTTTCAGTAAGGATCCTCTCAATATGACGGGGAGCTCACATATGGGTTAACCCGGCCATGAGCTCTGTAAGTACGCAGCGCATCTTGGGTGCTTTGTTCTCCTGGACATGTTCAATAACCAGAGAACCTACATCTTTTCAGAACCGGGGATTGAACTCGGGGATTGAACTCAGGCCCTTGTGCTTCTGGGGAAGCGCTTATTCCACTGAGCCATATTGCCAGCCCCTGAGAATCCACCTCTAAACCCTTAAGTTCAGCATTACTCTCTGCATTTTTTTTTTATTTATGCATGTGTGTGTGTGTGTGTGTGTGTGTGTGGCCAGCTCAGCCCACCAGGGGGCGGGGCTGGCTGGCATGTGGTGCTGGGGGATTGAACCGCGGTCCCTGTGCTTTGCTAAGCTTGTTCTAAGTAGGTGCTTTAGACCACTGAGCCATCTCATCAGCCCCACTCTCTGCATTTTTAAGCACTCTTTCTGCACCACCGACCCTGCGGCCAGCCCCACGGCTTGGCCTGGGCGCACCTTCCAACTCTACCCCTGTAACGCCGGCAGAATGGCACATGTTGCTTCTTTAATGTGGCATCCTTCAGATACTTGGTGGCCTTTTGGACATGCACACCCTTGATGCCCTGAGCAGCTTCACACATGTTCTTACAGTGAATGCAAAGATTTGAGCCTCTTGATTTGCATGATTTTGTGGAGTTTTCTGGGTTGAGAGAGTAGTAAACCATTTTCACAGGTCACCTCAGACCACTGACAGGAAGAGGAACTGTCTTTCCCTAATTTCTTATTTGCCTTGTTCCTCTTGAATACATTATAAACTCTTCAGAAAGCCAGAGGAAGTCCTAATTATCTTTGAAGTCCTCAGAATGCTTAGGAAATAATACATACTCAAAACCAAATAGCTGTATTGAGGCCTGACCTGAACCTCTGTATGGAAGCTGTACTAATTGAACTCTTTATTGCTTCTTCCTTTTATAAAAGAGAAGCCAGTGGTGGCAATATATTTATATAATCTCAGCTACCTAGAATGCTAAAACTGGACAATCTTGTTTGAGACCAACCTGGACAACTTGTCTTGTAGAGACCCATTATCTCAAAAAACAAAACAAATGAAGCCATATTAGATGTCAGATTACTTAGTCATTATCATATCACAAAGATTGAATGGATATGAATTTTATTATTATAAATTATTTATACAAATAATATACCTAGATAGACAGAACTTATAAGAAGTAAAATGTATGTGCGTAGCTTTTCTTAAATTTTAATTTTTTTTTTTAATACAGCATCTTGCTATGTGATCTTCCTGTCTCAGCCCCCCCCATGCTTGGATTATAGGCATGCACCACTTTGCCCATCTGGGGCTAGCACTGTGCACCTGGGGCTCTGGGGCCAGTATAGCACACAGTACCATGGATCAAACTTGGGACCTTGCACTTGCCAGCAGGTGCTTATGCTGCTGAGCTAAATCCCTGGCCCAGTATATAACATTTAAATTACTTTTTTTTTTTTCAGAATCTGCAAAAACAAGGCTTAACACTTTCATCTCCATGAGAATAGTAAAAGCAACATCATCGACACTTTTACTTTGCTTGAAATTATTTTAAAATATGTCTCATCTGATCTCATTTAAATAAAACAAAGTAGGTAATTGGGAATAATTGTTTAAAAGATGGCATCAGGACCAGGGGTATAGCTCGTTGGCATAGTGCATTCCTGACAAACACAAGGTCCTAAGTTTGATTGCTGGTACAAAAAAAAGTCATCCACTACATCCACTATTGATTTATTTCATTTCAATAATAAAAATTAGAAAGATGTATAATTTTTATTTTTTATTTATTTATTTTTTTTGGCAGGGATTGAACTCAGACCCTTGCGCTTGCCAGGGAAGCGCTTATTCCACTGAGCCATCTCCCTGGCCCCAAGATG
>NW_004524620.1:14658307-14669494 GCF_000260255.1 Octodon degus | reverse complement strand
TTCCCTTTCCTTGTATTATATCTTTCTATTTGTATTTCTTCTTTGGAGGAGAACTGTTACTTTAAAAGGTTACATCAGCCTGAACTGCAGAGTGAGACCCTGTCTCTAAAATAAATAAATAAAGTTGCAGTCCTGTAGTCTTAGCACTCCAAGGCTGAGGCGGGAGGATCACTGGGAGTTCAACGATAGCCTGGGCTACAAAGTGAGTTCAAGGCCAGCCTGAACTGTGAGACCCTATCTCAAAATAACAACAATAAAAATACAGTTACATTTAAATACCAGATTCTAGAGCATTAGACACAAGTCATTTTCTGTTACTTAAATTAGTCCTTTAAAAGTAAATGTCTTGGTTTCACCATTTAATATAATATCAATAACATTGAAATCTTTACCGTGCTACCGAATATGTCTTTTCTCTTCTCCAGAAGTGGACATGGATTTGATGGATTTCAGTTTTTTGAGACTTTTCAGAGTAAACGCTGTAGAAGGTTGCAGAAGAAAGCAGAATCAGGCAGAGGAAGAGCATGGAGCCCAGGTGCAGGCCCAGGAAATAACCTAGCGAACCACGCAGGGAGCTCAGCAGCTGAAGCTGCCTTCAGAGCTGCTCCTTGCACGATGGAAATGTCCCAGCCTGCAGGCCCGTGCTTCACTCACTCACAGATGCAAGCTGCCTTGGAGCACGACCTTAACGCGGTGGGTTTCACACCTGCAACACAGCCGAGGCTCCGACAGCTGGAAGCTCTGCGGGGCGATCGCCCACGGCTGCGCGCTGCCGTCGCCCCGGAGCCCGCACGGATTGGCTCCACGCCCGCTGTAGACAGCAGCATCCACGGCTGCTCACGTCCTTTATGTAAAATAGTGTAGTATTTGCATGTATCTTACAAACATCCTCCGATATTCTTTAAATCATCTCTAGAGTACTTAATTCAACGTAATATTATATAATAGTTATACTATTATCATCTAGGGAAGATGATAAGAAAAAAGTGTGCACTTGTGCGGCGCAGACGCAGTTTCCCCAAACGTTCCCCACCCGCGGCTGTTTGCATCCACACAGAGGGAGGGCCAGCTGCTTCACTCCCTGACGGGGTGGGCAGTGCGTCTCTGTCCATCAGTGTGGCTTGCAGTTTGGCAACACATTCTGCGTGTTTTTAAAATAATGACAATATAAACGTTTACAGTGAAAAACAGGGTCCTCCCCACAATCTGTGAATTTTTTTCTTGAAGAATGTACATTAATTTTAAAACAGAAAACTCAGTGCATTTCAGATACTGAGCTGAGCCTTTGGCAAGTGGGGTGTTGACCAAGGAGGAGAACCCGCAGCCCTCCTGTAGGGAGAGAGCTGGAGACAGGCCATGAGACTGAGCACTGGCAAGTTGGTGTCTGATGCACTCCCTGCTGAAACACTTAGAAATCTGTAAAAGCAGAGATGCTAGATTTCACTCTGAAAGCTTCCATAATGGTTAAGAGCACCGGGAGGGAGAAAGTGCAGCGGTACACATCTGTAGTCTTGGCTGCCCCAGGGGGCTGGGCAGGAAAATCGTAAGCTTGAGGGCAGTTTGGGCTCTGTTTCAAAACCAGATACTAGCCATCGTATCGGACACGAGCCTGTCACTAGGAATGCATGCCCAGAGTCGAACGCAGAGGATGGCCCCTCTGCCACGCAGCACACACACTGAACTGCTCAGATCAGATGTCCGTGGAATGCAGTGGCCCCATCGCTTGAGTCCTCAGAGAGCCTGAGGCATAATGGATCTGCGTATATTTTCAGCAGTGCCTTATGCAAGTAAGGCACACATCGTACACGCTCATGAATCTTCATTTTCTAGGTACTGGCAGGCCTGGTCACTCCTGAGGCTTCTCTTATTGTCTTGCTGATGGCCACCTTCTCTCTGTCTTCGCTCTCTAGGTGCACATAACCCTGGTGTCCTGGGGTGTCCAAATTTCTTCTTAAAAGAAAAGCATCACCTCTCTAAACATCATTATCTAAATGCAGTTATAGCTTAAAATACTTGCAGCTAAGATTTCAATTCAGGAACTTGGGGACCTAATTCAACCCCTACAAGTCACCTACAAATTAAGGTGCACTTCGTTGTCATAGCACACAGGCCTGCTCGTCATGTGGCCTCTTCCATCTCTCCAACTTTACCTCTTGCTATTTTCCTCTCATGCTGAATTGCAGCAGGCATTCCAGATTCTGCATCGTCGCTCAGGCAGCCTGTCCCCTTGGTGCTCCGTGCCTCAGTCCCACCGTTCCTATCGCTGGTAAGCTGCTACTCTAGCTTTCATTCTTACCCCGAGTCTTTTCTGAAATTTGAAAACCTGTCAATAACAACTGTCATTATGTTGGTTTGATAAAAACCTTTACATTTTCTAATATCCTATTCTCTATTGCAAGAACTAGGTTTTCATTTTGTGTTTTTTAATAGAAAGGTGGAGCCCTCTCGCCTGACTGAAGAAGTAAGGACAGGAGGAGGAGGATAAGGAGAGGGAGGGAGGAGAGGAAGGCCCCAGGGGATGCAGGGCCCTCGGCTGCCAAGGGAAAGCCTCTGCCTGCAAGCTTATCCATGCTGCTTGCCTTGGCACCCGTGTCTTGGGCCTAGAATGGCTTCTCCACGTGACCTGCTCAGGTCTCTGTGCTTAGGGCTGGCCCTGTGACAGCTGGCCTGTGAGCCTGGGAGGTGCCTCCAGCTTCAGCTGCTGCCCACATCTCCCCTTTTCTGTTCTGTAGTTACCAGCGATGGGTGCCAGTTGGAGTTGGAGGGGCTGTGTTTGGAGGATTCTATAGAAGACAGCTTTATTGTTGATTCTCTAAAGCAAGAACTAGGTTTTTAGCCTTTTTCTTCTAAACACTAGTTTCTGTTGCTATAACAGAATAACTGACAGCAGCTAATTTATAAAGAAAATAAATTTTATTTATTTATGCCAGGAATTGAACTCAGGACCTCACACTTGCCAGGCAGGCACTGTGCCACTGAGCTTCATCACCAGCCCTTGACTCATGGTTTTGGAGACTAGGAAGCCCAAGCCATGGCGCAGGGTCTCACATGCGAGACCCAGTAAGCATGCTAGCTCAGGTCTCTCCTCTTCTTATAAAGCCACTAATGCTGCCAAAGGATTCCCACCTTTATGATTTCATCTAATCCTAATTACTTCCTAGGGTCCCCACCTCTCTAACTACAGTTAATGTGTGAATTTTTTTTAATTTTTATGTGTGTGTGTGTGTGTGTGTGTGTGGCCACCTTAGCCCACCAGGGGGCGGGGCTGGCTGGCATGTGGTGCTGGGGATTGAACCGCGGTCCCTGTGCTTTGCTAAGCTTGTTCTAAGTAGGTGCTTTAGACCACTGAGCCATCTCACCAGCCCCTAATGTGTGAATTTGCAGTTAAGTTTCCAACACATGAAACTTCTAAGGACACAGTTAAACCACAGGACCTCTTTGAATAGGAGACTGTCACAAAATGCATGCTTGGTAGAGTGTTGTGAAGAACTGCACTTTTCACAGTGTGAGGCTGCTTGGCCATGAGGACTCCAGTAGGCACCATCCCAGCAAGCCTACCTTTGGCAGAACCTGGGTCTTGTCTCATCCATTCAAGAAAGGAGACTCCGCCTCCTTGCAAGGACACAAAGCACCAGCACTGCAGGGCCACATGTGTGTCCTTACACCTCAGGATATAGCTATAAGACCTGCATTGTTCATGCAGCCAAGCAGAAAACAAAATTCTCAAAAACAAGAAAAAAATCTCATTAAGAGAAGACAGCTATTCAAGAACCAGGCTAGGGGGCTGGGGAGAAAGCTTAGTAGAATAAACACTTGCCTGGCAAGCGCACGGGCAGGAGTCCAATCCCCGGTTCTGCCAAAAAAAAAAAAGTACCTGTTTGAGACTGGGCATTGTGGCGCGTGCCTGTAATCCCAGCTCTTGGGAGGCTGTAAAAGGGGGATCATGAGTCCGATCTAGTAGTGAGACCCTGAACACCCTATAGACCCTTCCCACAAAAACAAAAAAACCAGGCTACCCAGCCATAGGTAACCCATCCAATCACATGCTAGGGATATAGCTCAGCGGCACAGTACCTGCCTGGCAACTGTGAGGTCCAGAGTTCAATTCCTGGTACAAAAGCCCACTTTGTTTCTCATACAGGGTGCTTGCAGGTGAATTCCAACACATTACAAGGAAGCTGCATCCCCAGCAGTGGACTCCGGGTCTCCTGCTCCAGTTCACTTAGGAAACAGCGTGCTGTCCAGAGAGAGAGTCTTGCTGCAACACATTTTAGTTTCTTGTGGACCTCAGTCGGAAAAGGGATTGACTTGGTACTTCTGAATTTCTGAAGTCTTTACTTCTCGTCTGCCAGTGTCTTTAGTAACCAGAAACTCACAAGATAAACAGTTTTGCCCTAGTGTAAAAATACGTCCAATTTAATTCACGTGTTTTAATATTCAAAGTCTTAAATTTTTATAAATGTAACTGTGGTGCAACAGAAAATGCGCCGACCCACAGCCAGTATACTTCAGCTTCCTGGTTGCCTAAGTAACAGTTCCTGTTCGAGTTCCAGATACTTCTGTCTCTTAGAAACAGCTGGCCACTGTGATGCATAGTAGGTTACCGTGTTGCACATTGTACAAACCAGTCCCCAGTTGATAAGCCATTCTGCCTCTGCACTTCCTGCTTGTTTATCCCACATAAGCCCTAGACCCCCAGAGATCAGGACTTGGTATTCTTGGAGTGACCCCAGTCAGTGCCCATTGACATAAATAAATCCTGGGTGTTGTTTTGATATTTCTCCTTGAGTGTTACATTGCTTTGTGATTACTTAGACATTAAGTCATGCTGAATCTTCAAATAATTTGTTTTGTCACTAGTATGACTTGCTCTTGCTCGATACTCTAATAATTCTTTTTTTTTTTTTTTTGTGGTACCAGGGATTGAGCTCAGGACCCTGTGCTTGCCAGGCAAGCACTTATTCTACTGAGCCATCTCCCTGACCCCTAGCACTGTAGTAATTATGAGGTACAGGAAAAGCCACATTTCTTTATTTTTCTAACTCAAATCAGAGATAATCCCTCTTCCCAGATGTCTGTAATTCTTGTTCTTGTTGTCTTTTTTTGTTTTTTATTTGTTCGTGCTGTATTTGATATATCTATGCAGGTGGAAAGCTCCGTAATAAAGAGAATATACTTTGTTTTGTAAACACTGTAAATCCAGTTACTAGCGTGTTACTTAGTGATAGACCATACTCTTAGTAGGAAATCAGCTTAGATACTCTGGTCAAATTACATAGGGAGGAAGGAAACCAGTAATCAGCCCAAAAGATAACCATTAGATTAAAGAAGAAAATTCCAGAGGTCTCCTAAAGTTAACATATTGAAAAAGTAGTAACATGTATAAAACCAAACTCTGCATAGTGTGTTCAATTTTCTTCCCTGTAGATTCTAGTTTCGCAGCTATTATTTCTGCATAACAACAGAATGTTAATGTTAACACACATGGTTTCAAAACTTCGGCCCACCCGCCTTTCAGTCACTGGTCAGAGCCTCTGATCGCCGCTACAGCAACTTCAGCGCCATTATTAATTAACACGTCGCTACAACACCGAAATGCATCGGCCCCGTTCCCCACCCACCAAGCGCCGCGCACTGACCCTAGAGTGCCAAAGGCGCGCGGGGCCACGCTGCACCTGCGCTCCCTGTCGCACCACTAGCTCCCGTCACGTGCCTCTCCCATTCTGCAGGCAGACAGCCCCGCCAGCTTTCACGTGCTCTGAGACAGAGCTGAAGGCAGATGCTAAGAACGGCCGCGTGGAAGGCGCGCCACCCCAGGCTCTGACCAGCCGGGTCGTTCCTTGAGCAGAGTGTGGCGCAGCAAGGCTTCTCGCGGAGGAGCGGTGGGGCGGACCCTCCGGGCCTGCTGCTGCTGCTGCTGCTGCTGGGCAAGCGCCGGGAGGAGCAGGAAAGGCCCGACCGCATGGAGGGTCGCTGCCTTCCCGCCGCAACACTTACGCTGCAGCGGTACTGCTTTGCTTTTAGAACGTCAAGGAGGTTTCACGCACCGGGCTGGAACAGGCTCTGCGTGCGGCCTGTGGCACGCATGCTGCCGCAGGCTGTTTATCAGTGAGAGCTCTAAGCGGCTTGTCATCACTCTTCTAAGACTTTAAATGGGAGAAAACCAAGTTGTGGAACAAGGCATGTGATGTGCTATAATTTTTGTTAAACAATTCAGTACGTATTCATCTACGTATTGGCTTCTATAAATATGGGACACATCTGCAAGAATATTTAAAATGTGGGCACTTTAGAGGAGAGCGTATTAGAAATGCAGAAGCTCAGCTCCTACCCCAGGCTTACTGAATCACAGTGTACCTGGGAAGAAGGGCCTCAGCGGTTTCTTATGTGCACTGCATTGAGAAATACTGATAGAGATGCCAAAGCCTGAGCGCCCCAGAGCTGTGGAGTGCTTAACCTGTATAATCAGGAGGTGGGCTGGTAACTTTGCATTTCATTAGGATGCTGATTTTGTTTTAACAAATTTTAAAGGTAGAGAGTTAGGTATTTGAAAAATCCAGGTGATGTGCCAAGTCTCCCAAGTGTAGGGACTCATTGGTGTCTCAGTGTATCCCAGGAAATGCAGAGAATCTAGACCAGGGAGCAGAGCTGGGTTCAGATGGAGGTCTGTTTGCCTGATGAGCAAAAGACCCAAAGGACAATAGTAGGGGCATTTATTTATAGTCTTGTAAAGTTAGCATCATGAGACATCAGGTGCCTAGCAACTAAAGCTGAAATTGTCCAGGGAAAATGTCTTTCTCAAGACGGAGGTAGCTTGACTGCTTTAGGCACTGAGGCCCTATCCTGTCCTCACACATATGACCAATTTCCAGCTTCAGCTGCTCCCAATGCCCAAGTGGGAAGCTGATACCATTCCCGTGACTTCCATTCCACCTTCTAGTTGTCCCACTTCTTGATGTCTAAGACTTTTCTGCTGCACTGCCACTTAATGAGAGTGCTAAGTTAATAATTTGCTCCAGGGCCAGGGAGATGGCTCAGTGGAATAAGCACTTCCCTGGCAAGCGCAAAGGTCTGAGTTCAATCCCTGATTCCATTAAAAAAAAAAAAATAATAATAATAATTTGCTCCGGAACAGAATTATAATTAAGGTTGCAGCCTCAGAATTATTTTTATTATTTCCCTAATAAATGTTACCATACAAATAAGAAAGGGGATAGCATTTTACCATTTAACTTGTTTACAGTTAGAATTGATTAAACATTCACATGATAAGACAAAGTTTAAAGGAGTACAAAGTAAAAAGTTCTTCTCCATCTCTATACATCTTTTATAGTGTTTCACAAAGATGCCCAGGCTGTCCTTGAACTTGTGACCCTCCTACCTCACTTTCAGTGTGCTTATAGGTTGCAGGCATGTGCCATCAAGCCCAGCTTGTTGTTGTCTTTGTTTTTACTTTGCAGAATTTTATTTTTATTTTATGTAGTATAATGTGTTCTTTTTTTTTTTTTTTAAGGACTTTTGAATTTTGTGACATACAGTATTTAGGAATAAGTTTCCCTCCCTGACTTGCTTTCTTGTTGCTGAAACAAAATACCTGACATCCATAAGTTAAAGAGGAAGGGTTTATTTTACTTCACAGTTTAAAAAGGTTTCAGTCCATAGTAAGCTGGTTCCAATGCAGAGAGGCAGAGATACAGTAGTGAAACGGTGAGATTATTTCCACATCAGACCAAAAATTGGAAAAAACAATTTATTAATAAAGGCAGTCACTGGACCCTTCCCAGATAACAGATCTTAAAAGCACATGCTTCTGATCTGTAAGAATGGGGAAGGGTGTTTGGACACTGGGCTGGACTTTTAAGATTCTATTATTTTTTCTCTTAAAAAAAAAGTCATTTTACTGCCTTTCCTCATACTTTTTATCCTTCTCATTTCCGTCTCTTTCTAGCTGTGATGGCCACCTTCTTAGAAGTAGTGCTGAGCAGCAGTTCCAGGATACTGTCACCCAACTCCTGACTAGCGAGACTGCTTCCATTTTTTCCCCAAACGTGATGCTAGCTTTGCAGCTGAAGTAAACACGTTTTGTATACTACTGCTGTTGATTGTGTGTCAAGTTAAATTTAAATGACTAATGAATTCATTAAGGACCCTTTGAGAGGTATGATACTTTGCTTGGTGCAAATTAGTAGTCATCATAATTAACTACCATGTCATGGCTGTGAATAGCAAGTGAGGCAAGATGAGACAACGATAATACGTGTTTCATGTACCGTATATAACTATTTGTGAACTATAAAATGTTTTCACATGCATTAATTATCTCACTGTATCCCTATCATAATTATGAATTAGGAACTCTTAGGCATAAAAGGCTCAGTTATGTTGCACATGGTGGCACAGTCCTCTAATCGCAGCTACCTAGGAGGCTGAGGCAGGATGATTGCAAGTTTGAGGCCAATCTGTAAAACTTAGTGAGACTCTATCAAAAAAAAGGTTGGGTTAAATATATAGCTCAGTGGTAGTGTGCCCCTGGGTTCAATCCTCAATACCACAAAATTAATAAATATGAAAATAAAATTAAAATAAAAAGGCTTGGTTGCAAAGCAAGTTTAGAGCCAAGCTTACAAATACCCATCTTAGTATATTTTTTCTAATTACTAGACTATGTTCTGCCTTTCGACTGGCAGAGATGCAGTACAATAGCAGCAGCATGTCGCATCTGAAACCCGAGGTGTCAAGAGTGAGAAGTGTGTCTACTCCTCAGCACAGCCAACATTCCCTAGAAGGCCCACTATGTAGTCAGTGTCTCCTGTGGACACAAGACCATTTAAAGCACCATTTGCTCTTGTAGTTAAAGCACTAATTTCTTCTAACTATAAGATGAATCTCAGGTGAAAGAAAATTAGCCTGCAGGAATGGATGAGAATCAGCAGTGTATGGTGATAAAATGAGGCAGTCTAGCATATTGTACGTAGAAAGGGACGCGAGGTCGACTGAAGATGAAGCCCTACATAAAGCACTTCTGCAGAAGGGCAGGTGGGAGAGAGGATCATACACAGGGGAATAAAAAGAATATAAATGGTAAAAAACAGGGAAGACCATAAGAAAAACGAGTTATTGAAACAAAAGAGATTTAAGGAGTTATCAAGAACATCAACGATGTCAGAGAATAAAATAACTACAAGAATTGAGAAGAGGGGGCCGGGAAGATGGCTCAATAGAATAAGCACTTGCCTGGCAAGCGCAAGGCCCTGAGTTCAATCCCCAGTTCCCCCCGCAAAAAAAGAAAAGAAAAAAAAAGAATTGAGAACAATCACTTCAGTTAGCAACAAGGCAATCAGAAGCAAATTTAGCAGGCAGGAATGACACCAAGCGGTGTACTGGCAGCCCAGCTCCTCCTTTTCATGCACAAACTTGCCTCCCTGTCCCAGGAGGAGGCACACAGCTCGGGTGGTATGAATCATAGCATAACACCTGTCCAGCTGTCTGTCCTCAGTGGTAGACATATGCCTCAGGCTGGGCCAATTATTCTAGAACCAATGAGAAAAAGTCTTTATTTTGGATAATGGAAATGGCAGGATGGTGTCAAACCACATACTTAGGTTTTGGGAATCAAGCAATGGCGAGGCAGAGAAAGAGGAGAAGACTCTCTTTGTCTCTGTCTCTTTCGTTGTCTCTCAGTCTCTCTGTCTCTCAGTCTCTCAGTCTCTCTTTCTCTTTGTCTCTGTCTGTCTCTCTCTCTCTCTCTCTCTCTCTCTCTCTCTCTCTCTCTCTCTCTCTCTCTCTCTCGGCAAGGTCTTACTATATAGTCCAGGCTGGGCTTGAACTCACCATGTAGCTCAAGCTGGCCTCAAACTGGTGGTGATCCTCCTGCCTCAGCCTCCCAGGTGTTGGGATTACAGGTATGTGCTGCCATACCTGGCTCCCAGTTATCTCTAACAACAGTCTTGACTCTTTTTCCTGATTAACTTAATACTAAACCTCTTCTATGTCCTTCAAGTAATTTCTACTGCTTCTCCTTCCCTCTTTTTTCAGTAGCAAAAGAATTAAAATTAATAGGTGGAAGTCAGACTGTGATTGACTTGGAAATGAATAATTTAAAATATATTAGACTAACCATCACAAGAAATAGACAGGAATGATATAAATAAAACTACAAAATTTACTGAAGACCATAAAAGAAGACTTGTTAACCAATTTCCTGGATAATAATGACTCATAAAAATGTCAGTTCTTCTCAAAGTAATTTATATTTTTAATACAACTCTAATCAAAACCCAAATAGGATACCTTTTGAAGCTTGAAATGGTGATTTTAGGGTTGATTAGCTAGAAAAAATTGAGACAAGTCAAGAAATACTTTTAAAAAGGAAATTGATTAGGGAAAGAGTGAACATGCGCCTCAAAGGGCTCAGGGAGGAGGCCTTTCTGGTGGTGGGGTGGAGTGACCAGTTTGTGGACAGTCTCATTCTGTTTAAAGAGACTTTGTTGTAGTTTTGTTATGTGTAAGCAAGGACGACTCGCTGCCACCCCATGTATATTTTTTCTAGACAAGGCCTCACTTAGTAACTTGGGCCGGCCTTGATCTCACTATGTAGCCTAGGTGCCCTTCAACTTGCAGTGGTCCTCCTGCCTCAGCCTCCCAGGTGCTAGGATTGCATATATGTGCCACAACACTCAGATCCTCCATGTATTAAAAAACATAAACAGGGGTCAGGGAGATGGCTCAATAGAATAAGCACTTCCCTGGCAAGCTCAAGGGCCTGAGTTCAATCCCTGGTTCTGCCAGAAAGAAAAAACAAAAAACCATGGACAGACCAAGCAGAATATTAATAGTATAGATTTTTTTGAATTTTAAGAACTAATTTAGTAACAAAGTATCTACTGTACAAAACTTTCATTTGTTCATATGTTAAAAATGGCAAAAAGTATGCAACGCTTCGAGAATCTGTGTGCCACTTGTGCTCAGGGGTTGTGCTAATCTACTCCATACCATTCCAAGTTTAGTATGTGTACTGCTGAAGTGAACCCTAGTATAAATATTTCTAAACATACATTTGGAGCAGAATAAATAGATACTGTTATAAAAATGAAATTCAGGAGGCCAGGGAGATGGCTCAGTAGAATAAGCGCCTGCCTGGCAAGTGCAAGGGCCTGAGTTCAATCCCCGGTTCTGTCAAAAAAAAAA
>NW_004524620.1:14645623-14658207 GCF_000260255.1 Octodon degus | reverse complement strand
AAAAATGTTGGCATTACATTGTAAGGTGTAAAAAAATTATTCCATAGGTCCATCTCTTGTGAAGAGTTAAATTGTCAATGTACAGCACATATGAAAATTAATTCCTTTTTTTTTTTTTTGTATTTTAAGGAAGGGGTCTATAGGTTGTTCAGGGTCTCACTACTAGATCAGACTTATAGTGATCCTCCAGTTTACAGCCTCCCGAGAGCTGGGATTACAAGTGTGCACCACCACACTCAGTCTCAATGGCTCAGCATGCCCTGGGAGGGAGGGCTGGCACAGCAGGCCTAGGGATCGAACCCCTGGCCCCTGTGCCTGCTTGCAGGCACTTCAATCTGCTGAGCTATTTGGCTGGTGCTCAAAAATTAATTCCTGATGGGGAAATGTGAGATATAATTCAATATAAAACAAGAAAATATCAAAATATACACCTGAAGCATAATGTCTGTTAAAGTGCTCAGGGGTGGTAGTTAAGAAACTAGGAGAAATTTTAGGGAACTACTTTCTGCTTTTTTTTTTTTTTTTTTTCCCCAAAGGGACTTTTTTTGGTCTTATTTTTACTATTTTCTTTTTTGGTACCGGGAATTGAACTTGGGGCCTCGCGCTTGCTAGGCAGGCGCTGCACCACCGAGCCACATCCCCGGCCTACTTGCTTCTTGAAGGAAGAATTAGAGCTAAGTACAAAATCAGTGGGGTAAATGCCAAAGGACTCAAAATAAAAGATTTGACCAGATGTGACACTTAAAAGTGTCTCCAACAAAACTATAAAACATTGAAAAGCATGGGCTGGTGAGATAGCTCAGCAAACTAAAGTGCCTGCTTAGGCAAGCTTAGGCAAGCTCAGGGACTGTGGTTTGATCCCTGGCACCACACACCAGGCCAGCCCTGCCTCCAGGGAGGGCTAAGCCAGCTAGAGTCCAGGTATAGTGGTACACGCCTGTAATGACAGTGCTGGGGAGGCTGAAATCAGGAGGAGCACCACGAGTCCAAGCTGCATAGTGAGGTCCTGCAACAACCAAATACATTAAAAAAAGGGGAAAAAAAAGTGAGCCTGAACTGCACAGCAAGACCCTGTCTCAAAAAGACCAAAAGGGGCTGACCAGATAGGTCAGGGGATTAAAGTGCCTGTTTAGGCAGACGCAAGGACTGGGTTTGATCCCCACCATGCTGGCCCCACCGGCAGGGCACGCTGAGGCTGACTGAGACTCAGCATGGTGGTGCACCTGTAATCACAGTGTTTGGGAAAGCTGAAAACAGGAGAATCACTACAAGTCTGATCCATCTGTGTAGTGAGACCCTGTAGACCCTGTAGACCCTGCACTAACTACCAAAAAAAAGAAAAAGTCTGTAGCAGTTTAAATCAATCATGTGCATAGCAATCGGAATCAATAATGAAAACAGTAACACTTGAATGGAAAAAAGTGCAGCAACAAAGTATGGTACAGATAAATCTTAAAGGAGAAATGTAAATGACCAATAGATAAAATAAAACATACCTAACATTTTATTCTGCTAAAGAAAAAAAAAGAAATAAACCAAAGAAAATCATGTGATGGTACAGGGCTACAGTCTGAGCTATTTTGGAGGCTGAGGCAAAGGATAACAAGTTTGAGGCCAGTCCAGGAAAAATTTTCTTAAAGAGCTAAGTGGTTCTTGCTCTTTGCAGCCACCATGAACAGTTGCTTTCTGCCATGTGCTGCTGTGTCTCGGAGCCAGCTGAATATGGACTGAAACCTCCAGTAACTATGAGCTAAATAAACATTTCCTTCCCTAAAGTGAGTGTGGGGTATTTGACCCAGCAATGAGAAGAGTAACTTAGAAATCCAGCCTGTGAAGACCAGGCTGGGGAGGTCTCTGCTGGGAAGGACTGCATTGGCTGTTGGGCTCCGGATCATTTGTGTTTTGACTTGGCAGAAAAGTTGTCTGCATTTTGCTCGTGTCCAGAGACTTTGCCTGAGAGTGAGTTTAAGCGTGGCGGACTGATTAATCTGGCAAAAGATATGGATAACCACTAGGCCGACTGATTAATCTGGCAAAAGATATGGATAAGCACTAAGAAGATAACAATGTACAATGTATTGATTATCAAAACTGTCCTATTAATCAGCTTTGAAACTGTCTCATTCATATTTTTCCAATAACATTAAAATTAAAAAAAATCTGGCAAAAGATATTTCAAAGCTGCCAAATATTGGGGCAGTGGCCTGGCTGTTGCTGGGGGATTTTAGCCAGATTTATGTTGAGAATCAAGAGCAAGGAGCCCAGCAGGATGGGCCAAAATGTTGTGAGTTTGGCTAGAAAGGAAGCTCCAATAAAGGTGTGGACTGCAAAGGTGGAGAGCTGAGAGGATCTCCATGGCTGGGAGGAACCAGAGAATGGAAAGGGTGGCCTGAGGGCATCGCAGGAGGAGGCAGGCCTCCACCCCTGCAGCCCCAGAACTGCAAAGCCCAGGGACTTTGCCTTGAGGGGAAAGCCGCAGAGACCCCTGTTCCAGAATGGCAGCGGCATGGAGAATATATTCCTCAGAATCAGAGTGCTCAGCAATCCAGGCATTTGACCCCTACAGCCAAAAGAGAGGATAACCTGGCTACTGTTCCAGCTGGCAGCAGACCTTGGTATCATCCACATGGTGCTGTTTTTAGGCACATTGCAAATGCAGGAGTTCTGAGGTTAAGAAGGCTTCCAGCTTGATTTCAGAAGAAGGCCTGGAAGGCCAGGCAGTGTGCCCCTGAGAGGGCAGTGTGTGAAGCTGTGAGTGAGAAGCCTATTCCGTGGAAACCCCAGAAGTTTGGAAAAGCCAGGAACGTGGATCGTCTAAGGGAAACTGCAAGGAGGCAGCAAAGCCGGCCTAAGAGAGCAGCCCTGGGAGCGACCACCTCTAGAAGTGCCATCAGGGCGGAGCCACATGGAGCTCACAATATGGCACAGATTGCTTTGGAGGTTATACAAGGACCTACAGGATTTAATGTTTGCCCTGCTGGATTTTGGACTTGTGTTGGTCCCAGTGTTTGGTATCCTGCTGTGTACCTTTTGGGATGGTAATGTTTATCTTGTGGCTTTCAATGTTCCAAGTATTTAAGTTTTCATTTGTACAGGGGCTCACAGTTGAGAGTTTGCCGTGGATCTTGGATGAGACTTGGGACTTGGACTTTTCAGCAGTGCTGAAACTGTTGGGACTTTGGCAACTCTTAGAGATGGACTAGAATGGCTTTTGCATAAAGGGATGAGCATGAGTCTTTTGGGGGTCCAGGGGCAGAATGTTATGGTTTGTGTATAGGGCCCCCCCAAAGCCTCATGCAGCCTTGAGCTGCTTGAGCTGCTGCTACCCATCCCTTTGCGCTCTTGCTCTTTGCTGCATCATGAACAGTTGCTTTCTGCCGTGTGCTGCTCTGCCTTGGAGCCAGCTGAATATGGGCTGAAACCTCCAGTAACTGTGAGCTAAATAAACCTTTCCTTCCCTAAGGAAAAAAAAGAAAAAAAGAGCTAAATGGTGTAGTTAACGCATAACACTTTTCTAGCTTGCATGAGGCCCTGTGTTCAAGTCTGGGCATAACCAAATAAAAACAAAAACAAGCTATAACATTTATGAATTTAAAGTTAGTGAGGTTGTTTAAAAAAGAAACAGGAGGGCTGGGTGTCAGGCACGTGTCTGTGATCCCAGCACGCAGGAGGCCAAGGCAGGGAGGATCATCCGAAGTTTAACACCAAGCAGAACTACTCTGGAAGATCTTGTCTCAAACCAAACAAAACAAATAAACAAACAAACAAGAACTTTCTTCAAGGTCCATACTCTGACCCTGATTCCTCTCCTAGGCCCTGATCAGTGATGGTGAATACTTTAGAGCTTTTAATGATAACGAACAGCCACCGCCCAGCATGGGTGCCTTAGGTTCTCTGCCACTGAAACCTATTGTGAGGAAGAGCATGAAATACAGCCTTTGACCTCAAAAGTGTAGCTACACATGGGAACAGGAGCATGAGAACAGCAAGCCGGCCCCAAAAGGAAAAGTAGGAAGAGAGGCACAGTTCTTGTCTTTGTGGTGGTTAGCCTTTGTCCTCAAAATCCTTGAGAACTTGGCCACTCCAATCCACCTAGTTTTCCTTAGTTTCTGTTCCTTGCACAAGAAGACAGTTGACTAACCCCTCTGACTTGGAATGTGTGTCCTTCCTGTTCCCTAGGTTAACCTGCTATATCATTTTTGGTAAGAAATACTGATTGCTTTGAGTCATTGTAGTTTGCACTAGTCTAACGAGTGTGGAAATAAAATAGATCTAATACTGGTACCTAGTAGCCTGTCTACCTAAACATAGTCTCACGTTGACAAGTCCTTCTTGGATGAGAAGTGTTAGTGAGGTTTTAAACAAAGACAAAGCAATATTTACTAGTCCTAGTAGATTAGGCAAAAATTAGAAGAAATTTATTGGTTTCGGTCCTAATTAATAAGATAGAACTGTTTTATGTGGTGCTATGTGTGCTATAGGTGCATGATTGGGGAAAGTGATCTAAACAGTAAAATCTGACATCCTGAGGACACCTCCTGAATCTTTTCTATAAGGCTTTATTTCTTGATTTCTTCCGCACACTTCACAATTCCACTTCCTCCTGGCATTTTTCCCTTGCCACACTCTCTGCTGGTTTAAAATAATAGATGGAAAAATAAAATAAAATGATAATTGGACTAGTGAAGATAAATTCTACTACTATGAGACAAAAAATACTTGAACATTATTTGTCACATAATGGTTTCCTTATATGGTCCAGGAATAATGTGGTGTCCTAGTAGTTTAGGAAACATGATCCAAATTGCCTCACAATCACTGTATTTGTATTCAATAAGATGGAAATCGGGATGTGCTTCATTCTTATAAAGGGTGTGGCCCAAAAGCAAACAAACAAAAAACCCCTACTCTTGTGGGCACAACAGAGGTGTCTTAGTTACTTTCTACTCAATGCTGGGACAAATACCCGACACTCAAAATGAAGGAAGCAAAGGTTTATTTAGCTCACAGTTACTGGAGGTTTCAGTCGACACTCAGCTGGCTCCAAGGCGGAGCGGCACAGGGCAGAGGGCAGCCTTTCATGGTGGCGGCAAAGAGGAAGAGCACAAAGGAGGGGTAGCAGCAGCTCAAGCAGCTGGCTTCTCTTCCCACCTTACATTGTAATGCAAATTACCTGCCCCAGGGCAGGTGCAGCATCCACACCCACAGTAATCAATCACAAACTCCAGAAGCTGGGCTGGTGAGATGGCTCAGTGGTCTAAAGCACGTACTTGGAACAAGCTTAGCAAAGCACTGGGACCGCGGTTCAATCCCCCAGCACCACATGCCAGCCAGCCCCGCCCCCTGGTGGGCTGAGCTGGCCACACACAAATAAATAAATAAAATTTAAAAAAAAACAAACTCCAGAAGCTGCCCCAAGACTGCATGAGGCTTTGGGGGGGGACACCTATATACAAACCATAACAAGAGGTCAGGAAATACAGCCTGGTTTGTGGGAGTCATGTACCAAGTTAAACCTTTTATTTCCCAGAAAAGTAGCCCTTTCTAACAGTTTACCTGATGCTTACTAAACAACTTCCTTGTAGTCAAAACGATTTAGGGATGGGGAGCTAGCTCAGTAGAATAAGTGCTTGCCTGGCAAGCGCAAGGGCCTGAGTTCAATCCCCGGTTCCACAAAAAGAAAAACAAAAAAACCCCTATTTATTCAACTATTTACTGCACATATATCTATATGTGCACATACATATTCAGGAGATAATCAACTCTGCATCTGTGGTATTCACAAGCAGCGGAAGCTTCTTTACTGTTACTGGGACTGCATCACGTCCCAAGTGGACCTTGTCACACATCCCTAGACTTGCCTCCTTCCTCTCATGTGACATGCACCATCATCTAAACAACTGTGCCGGTTATAAGTAAAGCTGTCTGACCCTTACAGTCTCTCCTCTCCCATCTAAATGGCCTTTGCACCTAGTCAAATCCAACACCTAGGAAGGTTTCCATTCTGCCATTTTTCTCCCAGCTTCTTTCATTGCCACCTATGGCTCACTGTCTTCTTCCAGCTGAGATATAGCACGCAGGCTCTGGAGTATGTAAAACGAGGCGACATAATTGTGAGCCTCAGCAAGTTCTGCGCAGGCACACCTGCACTCATCCACTTAGCCCCACCCACACCAACATAGCTTTCCAGCTTCTCTCACGGCCCTTCCCAGTTGAGTACTCCTCTCCTGTGTAGATGGTTTCAGCCTTTTGGTGGCGTCCTATGCAAAAAAATCATGGACCATTTTCAGTTTAATCTCCTATCCGTACTTCTGTTTCTTTCTGTATGTGTGCATGTATTATATCCACAAGCATATACATAAAAACGTATACATATATCGGTACATACGTACACATACATACACATACATGTATCTTTCCTCTTGCCCTGAGAATTTACCTCATTCTCTTCCTCCTTTGATAGATAATCCTGCCATAATTCAGAACTAAGTAAGACATCTTATCAAGAAGCTTTAAAAAAAAAGAAGAAGAAGAAGCTTTAGCTGGGTTTGGTGGCTCACGGCTGTAATCCCAGCACTCTGGAGGCAGAAGCAGGAGGATCCTTGTGAGTTTGAGGCCAGTCCTGTAGACATAATCTCAGTGCTCAAACAATTCTTTTATTTTCTACTATTCTCTTGGCAGGTTAAAAAAGTATATTTCTCATTGGGCTGGCGAGATAGCTCAGTGAACAAAGCAAGTGCTTGCTTTGGCAAACATAGGGTCAGGGTTCAATCCCTGGTCCTGCATGCTGCACCAGCCCTGCCTTCCAGGGTGCTCTGAGCCAGTGACAGAGTCCAGGCATGGTGGCACACACCTGTAATCCCAGTGCTTGGGAAGCTGAAAATGGGTGGATCACTATGAGTCCGATCTAGTAGTGAGACCATGAACACCCTATAGACCCTTCCCTAAAATACAAAAAACAACAATAAACAAACCACCCATGTATATAATTTGAAGTTGTGCTTTTATCTAATAATTTTCACATATACCATATATATGCAGAAATAATCTTTCCATCATCATGTTGAGAGGGCCTCCAGGTAGGAAAGGTGTCCGCCAGACCTTTGACCCTCTTTCCTTTCTGCCCTTACCCTGCTGTGCACAGTGCTCTATGACAGAGCTGCCATCTGGTCCTGGGACTGCACGTGCATTACTGCATGAGGGAGCAACCGGGGGGGGGGGGGGGGCAGCCAGAATAAGCAGAGCTTGCGGTGCAGCTTACTGTATTGAGGAGGGCGCGCTTGGGCTAGGGACTCTTCACAACTGAATACTTCCACCAGGAATGAAAGACTCAGTGAACTGGGACTTTGCCCACCAGATTAATCACCCCTACGACAGGGAAGGGGTGTGGGTGATCCTAGAGAAAGCAACCATAAATCCGTAATCATTGTGGGTAAAAAGTGTGGATTATAGATTTATATCCCTACCAACACCATTTGATGAAATATCTTCAAGCTTTTTTTTTTTTAAATCCTGGGACTCTTCAATGAGAAGAAAGATTTGTACTAATAGTGTTAGGACAGGATATCATGTCTGCATTTTGTACTATGAATAACCACTAAGCAGATAACAATATGCAATGTATTAATTATTGAAACTGTCCTATTAATCGGTTTTGAAACTGTCTCATTGCTGTTTCTCAATAAAATTAATAAAAAAAAAAAAATCCTGGGACTCAAATCTAGAACAGTTAACTCCTCTGTCTCCCTCCTTTTCCTTCTCTCCCTCCCTTTCACTCTTCCTCTGTCAGTTTCTTGTCTGTCTCAGTCTTGTCCATGTCTCTTTCTTTCTGCAGATTGTACCCTAGGCACATCATACATGCTAGAGAACCAACTCTTGACAAAAAATGAAGTTCACGTTGGGATAGTCCTTGGGCCTGCAAGGCGCCCTTCCTTTCTGATCCGCCATCTGGGGTGGAAGCGCCCCAAGATGCAGATTTTCATGAAAATCCTTACAGGAAAGACCATTACACTCAAGGTTGAATGCTCTCAAGGTTGAATGCTCTCAAGGTTGAATGCTCTCGGGACTCTACAGAAAATGTAAAGGCCAAGATCCAGGATAAGGAAGGAATTCCTCCTGATCAGCAAAGGCTGATCTTTGCTGCTAAGCAACTGGAAGTTGGACATACTTTGTCTGATGACAATATTCAAAAGGAGTCTACCCTTCATCTTGTGTGGTGGTGCTAAGAAAAGGAAGGAGCCCTACACCACTCCCAAGAAGAATAGGCAGAAGAGAAAGAAGGTTAAGTCGGCTGCCCTAAAATACTACAAGGTGGATGAAAATGGCAAAATTAGTCGTCTTTGTCAAGAGAGCTCTTCAGATGAATGTGGTGCCAGAGTTTCTGTGGCAGCCACCTTACAGACATTGTTGTGGTGAGTGTTGTCTGACTTACTGCTTTACCAAACCAGAGGACAAGTACTTACGAGTTAATAAAAAACTTCAGCTAAAAAAAGGATGAAGTTCATATGAATTTAAACATCTTTTTTAAAAATGTATTTAGTACAGGGTCTACAGGGTCTCACTACACAGATTGAACTTGTAGTGATTCTCCTGTTTTCAGCCTCCCAAGCGCTGGGATTACAGGCATGCTCCGCCACACCCAGTCTCAATCACTGTCTCAGCGAGCCCTGGGGACGGGGCCAGCACAGTGTGCGAGCAAGGGATTGAACCCTGGGTCCTGTGTCTGCCTAAGCAGGCACTTTAATCTGCTGAGATATCTGGCCAGCCCTTAAATTTACTTATTTATTTTTTTGGCGGAACCCGGGATTGAACTCAGGCCCTTGTGCTTGCCAGGCAAGTGCTATTCTACTGAGCTATCTTCCTGGCCCAATATTCTTAAATAACAAAATCTTTAGGTTTTTCTTGACCCCCAAGTATTGTTAGTCAAGTTTTCCTCGTTATAAAACATTTGTGAAAAGCAACTTATAGGACAAAATCTTGTTACTCAATTTCCTCCACGGTTTTGGTGTATAGCAATTTGACCACTGTTTTTGAGCTTGTGGTGAAGCAGAACAGCACAGAACGTGTGGTGCAGCAAAACCTTACCTCCTAATAGAGTCAGAAATAGATGCAGACATAGACGTGGAGACACAGGGAGAATGAATACTTAGAAAAATGGGTATATTCATGAAAAGAAAAACATCCACAAACATGAAAACTGATTCGGAGACAGAAAATACTGCTTTTGCCTTTGGCATAATAATTACTTTTGGTCCACCTTTATTTTCCATGTAAATAAGTTTTGTGTTCTCAGTGTGATGAAAACTTATGCTTGGCTGGGTATGGCTCAGTGGCAGTCTCCTGCCTAGCATGGAGAAGGCCCTGGATTCCAGCCCTAGCAGCATGACAGAAAGCAAACCAAACCATACTAAAATTACTTTTTTTCTATTTCTACAATAAAATAACATGTCTCAAATTTGTTATTTTGGGAATGTCTGTTTTGAAACCCTGCCAATTGGAGATAACCATTGATACCAAAGAACTTTCTTTTTTTGAGAACCATGGTTGGCTTAGAATTATTTCAGTTCCCCAGTTTTGCCAAGTGTGCTTGCTTTTAATGAAGACTTAAATCATTTTATCTTTGACAGTAATGGGAAAACCAACTTATATTTGCGTCAATACTTTTAAAAGAAAAAAGAGGGGGCCTGCCCCTTAGCTCAGTTCTTTAAGTGGCTGCTTCAACAAAGCAGGCAGGCTCAGGTTGCTGTGGTTCGATCCCCACAACACAAGACAGCCAGCATGCCTTGAAGGCATTTGGAGCAAAAAAAAAAAAAAAAAAAAAAAAAAGAAAAAAAAGAAAAAAAAAATACCTCTGCTAAGCTGGGTTTAATACTGCTTCATGTTTTCTTCCGTCTTCATTTGAATTCAAGGATATCTTGACTCAAAATGTGAAATTCAGAAATGAAGGCTCAGCAATTACTGATAGATCTAAGTTTTCTGGTTGCTTCCCAAATACCCGAAGAAGCTTTTCAAAATGACCATGTGATAAAATGTTGAGGTAGAGAAAAGAGAAGTTAAAGACAACTACTGAATAAAATCACGATCAAGACCAAGCGTGCTCTGATTGATCCCAACTGGAAAGTGAGGGTCTGTGCACCTTCACCTTGAGGGCTTCGTCAGCAATGCCAGGACCCTGAGTGGTGATAATGTCCTTGCTTTGCCATTCCTAAATTGCTATGAAGTTCTAACTCTGCCTGCATTATTGTGTTCATATTTTTCTTGTTATTTATTTATTTTAAAATTAATTTATTTAGTGTGTGTGTGTGTGTGTGTGTGTGTGGCCAGTTCAGCCCACCAGGGGGCGGGCTGGCTGGCATGTGGTGCTGGGGGATTGAACCGCGGTCCCTGTGCTTTTGCTTAGCTTGTTCTAAGTAGGTGCTTTAGACCACTGAGCCATCTCACCAGCCCTTTTTCTTGTTATTTAATGATCAGATTTCTGGCAGAAAATATATCATCTTGAACACTTTAAATATGCTAAATTACTTGTCAGTTTTTCCACATAACCTTTTATCAAATTGTCTTATTTCTCTATATAATTACTAGTTTTTATCTTATCTCTGCTTTGACCAACATCACTGTATCAAAACTATCTTTCTAGGCTGGGGTGTATCTGAGTGGTAGAGCACTGAGAAAAAACGTTTCCATCAAACTGTATTTAAAGTTGCAATTGTAATGGGCACATCACATACAATGAACATTCGTTGTATCAATGTACAGTGTTAGGAAAACTGGTTAATTTTTTTGTTTTATATTTTTCTACCATATCTCATTAATGGTTTCACAGATTGGTAAATCTAGAGAAACATCCTACCCATGAATATAACTGCTGCTTTACTGTTAATTAGGATTCCAACATCTTTTGTTCCTCCCCAAAATATAATAACAAAAATCAAAACCTGCAGTATCAAGATAAAAAATTTGAACCAAAATTTGTTGAGTCTAGGAAGACAAAATGACTCAAAGTACTATGGATTATAACCTGAAAACCATGTTTATATCTTTTTCACAGAGGCCTTTTTTTTTTTGGCGGTGCCGAGGATTGAACTCAGGACCTTGTGCTTGCCAGGCAAGTGCTTATTCTACTGAGCTATCTCCCCAGCCCTATCTTTTTCCTGCCATGTGTATATGATCACTGCCTTAAAGCTCAACTGTAGTTTTGGCTTGAAGTCTGATCATTGCATGAGCTCGCTAATCAAGATGTGTGGCACTCACTAAGACCAGTACATCTTATTTATTATGCATTTGGTACAGGGTCTCAATGTGCAGCTCAGACTCCTACTGATAGTACACAGTTTTACAAAATTGTATGAAAGAATTAAAGGTCTTGATTGGAGGTCTGATAATGATATAGGGGAATGAAACTCCCAACCTGAAAGGTACCTGGGACAAGTTCATATTCTCTAAAACCAAAGAATGAATTTTACAAACAAATGGAGGTTAACGGCAGAATATATTCATTGGGAGAAAGCTCCTGTCTGGGAGAGGGACAGAAGGGAGGCCCGAGTGGGTTGTCCTTGGGAAGCTGTCTCTTTCAGGGACTTTCATAGAGTAAAACCATGCAGTGAGGCAGGTCTAAGGTAGAGAACATGGCAACTTGTTCAGGTGGGCATGAGGTGGGACAAAACTATGGTCAACCAATGAGGTTACAAGCACCATTGCTCAGGTAAAATTGGTTAAATGCAGTACCAAATAGGGAAGAAGTCACTTAGCAAGTGGGCATGAAGATGGGACAGGGTCTCTTCCTGTTGAGGGTTGGGTTAGTGACTTATTTGAGCTCTTCAAGGTGATTGCTACATATTTAGAATATCAATCCCTGATGCACACCCCTAGGGAAGTATGTGGCTGCATTTGTTCACTCTTCTGTCTGGAGCTCCTGCTCAAAGTGGGAGTGTCTGTCTCTTCCAAAGTTACAAAGTCACTTTGTCTTCCATATTGTCTCCTTGAGGGCCTGGCCCTATCTGTCTATAAGATTTTTCTCTCTCTCTTTTTTTTTTTTTTTGTGGTACTGGGGATTGAACTTGGGACCTTACACTTGCCAGGCAAGCACTTATTCTACTGAGGTATCTCCCTGGCCCTGACTATAATATTTCTATCTAACATATCAAAGATACTTCTGGTGCCTTTTGATCACAGAGTAACTCCCTTTTGGGTAAGAACCACAGTATAACAGTGAATGAGTGAATGTTTATGGATTTAGTGCAGGGTCTGCAGGGTCTCACCACCCAGACTGGACTTGTAGTGATCCTCCTGTTTTCAGCCTCCCAAGTGCTGGGATTACAGGCATGCGTCACCATGCCCAGCTCAAGTGCTGGTCACAGTGCACCCTGGGGACGAGGCCGGCAAGGCACGTGGGAACAATGAATCAATTTGAGAAAGTCTATGCACTACATTATGTGCAACTATAGCTTCCATGTTGTGGCTGCTGACTAAAATATCCAACCCAGTCTCTAAATGCTTTTCCCTTCAAGATGTTTTTCTATAGGATTGTTATTATATTTAGAATTCACATATGTTTTTATGGTCATTTAGATTTTTTTTTTTTTTTT
>NW_004524620.1:14635758-14645523 GCF_000260255.1 Octodon degus | reverse complement strand
TTAGGGCCTACTTTTCTCCTTTTCTATTTTTAATCAATGATCTTTACTATCTCTCACAGAATTTTAAGAAGGGAGTGTCCCTTTGTGCATTCCTGCTCAAAAAGGAAACTAGAACAAAACTCTTCTTACTTCTGTTACTCTTCCCACATTCCTCTGGCACATACCTGGTTGGCAAAAAGTGCTCACAAGGATCCTGAGCTAAAAGCACACTCTTGTGGAGCAAAGTGTCCAGTCTGCTGTCTGTGGGAAAGTACTGGCCAGTCCTCAGATGTACTCAAGCAAGCAAAGGTCCTGTTCCTGATTCTGAGACGCAACCAGACAAATGTCAGAGGTAGGTAACTTTTAAAGAAAATATTAACTGAGAGCAAGACCATTACACAAGGTTTCTCATCTAGCCTCCCTTGAGCAATAAAAAAGTAAAGTTAGTGTGTTCTATACTGAGTCGGAGGGAAAGCCATGAAAAAATGATCTAAGTTAGACAACACTGACATTGGCAGTTCTTGAATGGTAACGTTATTACACCTAGACAAGTACATCATGTGTGCATGCACACACACATTCTTTCTGAAGAATGCTTAGGGGAGCATAATTACGCAGTTTGTAGAACTGAATGACCTTTAAATTGCTGTAATCTCATGGAAAAACCTTTCACACACAGCATCTTTTTTTTTTTTTTAAATTTTATTTATTTGTATGTGTGTGTGTGTGTGTGTGTCCAGCTCAGCCCACCAGGGGGCGGGGCTGGCTGGCATGTGATGCTGGGGGATTGAACCGCAGTCCCTGTGCTTTGCTAAACTTGTTCTAAATAGGTGCTTTAGACCACTGAGCCATCTTACCAGCCCCACAGCATCTACTTCTGAAAGAACATTCTGTGAAAATACCGTCACTGATTTAGCAGGACATGCTAAACCATTTCATGTGCCTTGCTCCCCTGGTAGTCCTTCACTGCCAGAAAAGCTGAGATCACCAAAGATGCTGACTTCAAAAAATGTCAATCAAAAACTATCGCAATATTGTAATTCTAAACAAATCTGGGGATTGGCATAAAGGAGAAACATACAAAGTAGGTTAAAAAAAGAAAAAAAGTTTTAACCCTTTTTCTTCTTTAAAATAAAACTTCAGGTTGTAGAAGTGGCTTAATGGCAGTCACAAGCCTAATGTGGACACACAAGACACAGATTGTAATATTTTCACTTTGCATTTACCTACTCTTGTTATTGTTGTTTTTGAGGTAGGTTCTTGCTATGCAGCCTGGGCTGGCCTTAAACTCCTGCTTTATTATATTTTGGAAAAAAAAAAAAGAGTGACAAATCTACAGAAAGGGCAGTATGATGAACTCAGTTCTTTTGCATTAACTCATTTTTATTTCAATGTTTTTATCTCAACTTATATTTGTACTTTTTTTCTTCGTCTTTTTGAGTCAGGGTCTCCTATGTAGCTCAGGCTGGCCTTGAGCTCACTTTATATCTCAGGCTGGTCCCACACTTCAATGATCTTCCTGCCTTAGCCTCCCAAGTGTTGGGATTACAGGCATGTGCCACCATGCCCGGCTGTATTTTGGTTTCTTATTATTTTGGCTGGTTCACTTGAGAGTAGGTTGTAGACATAACATCTCCTTCCTAAATACTCCCATGTGTATTTCCTGACAACTAGGAGAATCTCCTATAGAATCACAATTATTATCCCATCCAAGAAATTTAACTTTTATACAGTTGTACCATCCAATCTGTAGTACATGTTTAGTCTTCTTCAACTTCCTCAGGACTTTTCTAAGGATGGTTTTTGCTTATGTTTGTTTTTGAATTTAAAACCCAGTTAAATATTAAGCATTACATATAGTTTCTTCTTGTTTCTTCAGCCAACTTTAAAAGTGAGCATATCCTTTTTCTTTTAGCGCCTTTCATACTGATGTTTAAAGAGAATATGTTGTTTAGTATACGAGATACCCATCTGGAGGGTTTGTTGGACCTCTTCCCCATAGACTCAAGACAAGCACTTGTGGCAGGAAGTGCTGGTGATGTTGCTTCTTATCACTCTGCACCAGGGCAGATGATGTCAGGTTTCCCACTATCCAATGTTCAGTTCAATCACTTGGTTACCTGGTGTCCAGATTTCTCCTCTGTGAAAGCCCCTCTTCTCCCTTTGTGGGTATAACTATCTAGATCTGTAGAACGAGATGAGACCTTGTGAATAATGAATTCAAAAATCTTTCAATATTTTCAGTATACATTGACATGCTTTATTGAATTTATTACTGTTTTGGAAGCTGAAAAATGATGACTTTTACCACTGTACTGGGTACATATTAGCTAGCATTTTTCTGTGAGAAAAGGATTTTTAGCTTTCTTCTTTTTGAATCACTGTATGGGGCTGGGAGTACAGTCCTACAGTAAAGTAAGTGCCTTATGTACAAGAGGCCCTGTATTTGGTCCCCAGCACAAAGATTAAAAAAGGGTGGGAATCATGAATTTCTACATTATTTTTGAGGCTCCAAGTATCCTAAATTGGACCACTTGGAGGCCTAGAAAGCAATATTTTTATTTGGAAGTGTTCTTGTACTTGTGATTTCAGTAAATAGTTTCAACTATTTTTGCTTTTAAAGTAGGGATTATTGTCAATGTCACAACTAAATCTTTTTTCTTTCTAAACAACTGTAAGTGAATAACCAGGATTTATTGTTAGATGTTTAATAACATCTTCCATTTGTTGTAGCAACTATCACTGCTGTAATTATAAAATGCACTGAAATGAGTGTTAGAGGCACTGCATGCTTGTATCTGTTTTCAAAGGAACAAGAACAGTGGCTGACCTTTGTTGCATGTTAATTGAATGCACTGAATAATAAAACTAAAATGTCAAAGTCGTGAAACATATGACAAAAGATTAAAAGAATAAGGGTCTAATTATATAAAAATAATTCTTTTGCTATTCATCTTTTTTTGTGAATTCTTTTTATTATTATTTATTTATTTATTTTTGGCCAGCTCAGCCCATCCTATGGGTGGGGCTAGCGAGGCACGTGGTGCCAGGGATCGAATCACGGTGCCTGCGCCTTGCCTAAGCTTGCCTAAGCAGGCAATTCAGACCACTGAGCTATCTCGCAGGCCCTCTTTTGCTTTTCATAAAATGATTTTTTTTTCTGCTTTTAGGACAGGGTCTACAGGGTCTCACTATGCAGATCAGACTCTTAGTGATCCTCCTGTTTTCAGCCTCCCAAGTGCTGGGATTACTGGTATGCACCACCATGCCCAGGTTCAATCTGTCTCAGTGCGCCCTGCAGGCGGGGCTGGCACATCATGCCCAGGATCGAACCCTGGCCGGTGAGCTCTGCTGAAGCAGGCGCTTTAGTCCTCTGAGCTATCAGGTCAGCCCCCATAAATGATTTTTATGTTGTTACAATTTGAAATTTTCCCAAAATTGTTGAGTAAACTTTAGAGAATAGTATTTCATTAATTTCCCTTGATTTGACTTCATAGGAGATACATAATAGAGCTACAATTAGTAATCTGCTGTAAGAGTTCTCCCAGTTTAACACATTGGTAAGTGAATACATATTTCCTATCAAGTAGTATTTTATTTATTTATTTTTTTTTGGCAGAACCGGGGATTGAACTCAGGCGCTTGCACTTGCCAGGCAAGCCCTTATTCTACTGAGCCATGTCCCTGGCCCCCTATCAAGTAGTATTGCTTGCTAGATTCATATTTCTTTACCAAAGCATTTTATATCTCTGATGACAAATTTAGAATTTTTTCTTAATAACACTTAGAAAAAGCTCCAAAAATGAAAAGATGGAAAAAAAAGAAATTTTAAGAAGGATGGATTAGTATATACTTTTCTCTATGAAAAACTATGAGTGAAAACTGATAAATAGATGTAATCATATGCATTTTGTATAGTTAAAAAAACTGCCTCTAACATAAATTTACATTTAAAACACCCACACATAAATTGTGTCATTGTGGATTACCTACAAAGTGGGTAATATACTCTTGGATTATTCTGAGCTGACTGTAAATAGCTTAACTCAACAAGGGTACCTGATCCTATTAGAGGGCAGCAAATCTCTCACTTCTTAGAGGCTTAGAGTTGTTTTTCAAGCCACCGTTGCTTCATCCAGTACATGGAAAGGAGTAAATTTTCTTCCAGTTTTTCTTTCGCATTTTAAATGAAGTCTGAGTTTTCTACGTTAATTGATAGGGCTGATAAACACATTAGTTTATAATGCAAAACAGAACCTTACTGTAAAATACATATATAGGAAAATACACCAAATTTTACTACTTTTTTTTTTTTTTTTTTTTTTTTTTTTTTGCAGTATAGGGATCAAACTCAGGACTTTTTGCTTGCCAGGCAGGCACTTATGCAACTGAGCTATCACCCTGGCCCTCAAATTTTTGCTAAAAATTAAACAGATTATGTAGATAATGGTGCAAAACTACACAGTAGCCTCTGAAGAGATGCTAGAGATGTAAAGACAGTAAAATGGCTAACTTTTCAGATAGTTCACCAGCAAATAGTTTTACCTACAGCTAGCAGTGGGATTCCTACATATAGCAGGGAAACATTATCAATAATATTTTATCAACTTACCCCCAATATTTATCTTGCTTCAAGCTGCTGGTCTCACATAACATCCTCTATTAATTTTCAGGCCTTGAGGTGCTGTTTATTAGAAATACAGCCTACCAAATTAATAAATTATTACTGTGGAGATGCTCTTGTCTTTTGAATGTATAAATGCATTGCTTAAATGACTCTTAGGGAATAATTTACACATGAAGAGGCTCTGGTGGTTAAAAGAGCCCTGTGTACTTCTCATCTGTGGAAATAGTTCCTTTAAGTCGATATCAAAACAATTGTTCATTTCAAAGTATTCATGCTTCTTACTCTTCTGGTGTTCTGAGTATGTTGTATCACTCTGAAATAAAGAAAAGAGGGACTGGGGAGATGGCTCAGTAGAATAAACGCTTGCCTGGCAAGCAATAATCCCTTGGTTGTTAACGCAAGGGTCTGAGTTCCATCAAAAAAATAAATAAATAAAAGAAAATAAATAAATAAAAGAAAAATGGCATAAGAAACAAGGAGACAATTCCAATTAGTGTCTGTTCATAATTGGGAAAAGACTTAGGTTTCTTTCAGTATAGGATTTATGTTTCCCCCCAAATGAATCATAATAAAGTGAAAATGGAAAATACTTCAGATCAAGAAAAAGGAAATAGAGCTGGCTGTGGTTGCAAGATAAATACCCAATTTCTATTTGAAGCATTAAAATGTGGAATTCAGGGAAACTCACTCCTAGCTTTTAATCTTATGCTAAAGTTTTTCTTATTCTTAGGTTAGTCATGTCAGATTTCTCTGTGCTTGTTTCAGTGGGACACATATTTCTATCTCAAATTTAGGTATTATGAAATAAAAAAATGAAGTAATTTTGGTGAGATTTCTCCCCTGGGTTATAAACTCTACAGCAGCAGAAAGCCTGTCATTCTTGCATTTTTATTTTATTATTTTAAAATTCATGTATTTGGTACAGGGTCTCACTCTGCAGCTCAGTAGTGATCCCTATTTTCAGTCTCCCCAGTGCTGGGATTACAGGTATGCACCACCACACCAGCCCAAACTCAGTGGCCTGCTCAATGTGCCACGGGTGGGGCCACACGGCATGTGGTGCTGGGGATCGAACCCTGGTCCTCCCTGTACTTGCTTAAGCAGATGCTTCATCTGCGGAGCTACCTTGCTGGCCCCATTCTTACCTTTTTAGAGCCTGATGCATAGATCAGTTTTTGTGGCTGCAGTACACGGAAGTGTAGGTATTGGGAAAAATCCTTACTCTGAGTGTAATGTATGTTTACTGCTATACCATTACTTAGTTTTCTAAATGGCTCTTCCTTTCCTCTCAAACCCAAACAGCAAAGGATAGACAATTTTGTGTGTGTGTGTATGTGTGTTTGTGTTACTGGGGATTGAACTCAGGACCTTGTACTTGCCAGTCAGGTGCTTATGCCACTGAGCTATAGCCCCAGCCCCTGGACAATTAATTTTTATTGAATTTGTGTGTCACTATCAGAAAAAAAAAAAACATACATTTTATTTTAGGTCGCTGCTTAATACCCTAGTAATACTTTAAAGGCCCTCTTTTTGCTCTACTAGAGCAAGCTGTTTTCAACTTCCAAATTAAAGAGAACAATTGCAAATGAAAATAATGGTGTTAAGAAAGTGGTGATGGTGGTGATTGTGGTAATTGGGAGTTAAGAACAGTCACAGAGTGTGGTCTCTTATTATTCATCACAATTTTACTGGGTATGATGTCAACTGCTTTTCTACTCTTCAAGCTAGCCCCATTTTTTTTTTTTTTTTTTTTTTTTTTTTAGGATTTTGGTACAGGGTCTATAGGGTCTCACTAGGTAGATCAGACTCATAGCAATTCTCCTGCTTTCAGCCTCCCAAGAGCTGGAATTACAGGCGTGCACCACAATGCCCAGTCTCAATGAATTGCTGTCTCAGTGCACCCCACAGGTGGGGCCGGCACGGCAGGCCTGGGATCAAAACCTGGCTGCTGTACCTGCCTAAGCAGGTGCTTTAGCCTGCTGAGCTCTCTGGCTGGCCCAACCCCATGGTTGTTTACCCTACAGTACATACTGTGGGTTTTTTTTAAAGTCAGGGTCTTGCTGTGTAACTCAGGCTGGCCTTGCGCTTACTTTGTAGCCCAGATGGTCTTCAATTCCTAAGATCCTCCTGCCTCAGCCTCCTGAGCGCTGGGATTACAGGTGTGTGTGCTACCACACTGACTTTAATACTCTTTTGATAAACAGATTGTTTGAGCCTTCATTTAATTTTTTTTGAGATAGTCTGGGTATGTATTCAAGACTGACCTTGAATTTACAATTTAGCCCAGGTAATCCTCTTGCCTCAGTTTCCTGCCAGAGTGCTGAGATTATGCATGTGTACCACACCTGGCATTTTCATCTTAACCACACTATTTGGTAATTACAATGGAAGCTTATCTTAAAATGTGTTTGCATAGTTGGATGTGGTGTTGCACGTCTGTAATCCCAACACTGTGGAGGCTCAGGGCAGGAGGATCATTGCAAGTTGAAGACTAGCCCGGGCTGCACAGTGAGTTCAGTGTCAGCCCAAACTACACAGCTAGGCCCTGCCTCAAAAAAACTGTTTGCAACATATTTGTATAGGTTATTTTTCATATTTGTACTGTACACAAAGTGTGAAAATCTTCAGCTATCTGGCGTAGGCAATTAATCTGTTACCCCTGACTTGATTGCTTTTAATAGTTGACTTATTAAAATAAGTAATAATTTGAAAGACTGGTATAAATTCCTTTGTTCATAGTTGAACCTATAACATTGAAGATTTTTTTTTCTTTCCTCCCAGCACTGGTCTTTTTGTTGTTGTAAAGGGGTCACTTAAGGACGTCTCTGGGAGGGATCCGAGCGCCATCTACTGACGGAATGTAAATTCTAGCGTCTGCAGATGCAGAATTACCTTGCGCTTGGGTTTGAAAGCAGTTTAGGAAAGGAAAGGGGCGTATTGTGGAAAGACCCGCTCAGAGTCTATGACTTGTCTGTGACTGCTAAATTCAGCAAAATGTAATTCAAATAAGGAGATACTAGTTTCTCACGCGAGTCTGTTTTAGAGAGGCTCCAAAAGAGCAAGGTGCAGATTCTGAGAAAAGCTAGCCAAACTCTGAAATCAACTAAATGGGAATCGAAGGGCTGTTTTTCACTTGAGCCCTAACTCACATTCACTGCTACTAGTTACTACTTAACAGAAAACAGCTTTACTGATGCCACATCCAGTGAACCTTCAGTTTGCAATCTTATTAAGGACTTCGTTCTGATTTGACTATTTCATCAAAAGCTTAATAATGTACAGTAGGTGGGTTCACCTGTTACATACTGTATTTGTAGCCTGTCTCTGTATGCAAACTTTTTTTTTTTAAATTTTATTTATTTGTGTATGTGTATGTGTGTGTGTGTGTGTGTGTGTGTGTGTGTGTGGCCAGCTCAGCCCACCAAGGGGCGGGGCGGGCTGGCACGTGATGCTGGGGGATTGAACCGAGGTCCCAGTGCTTTGCTTTGCTTTCCTTAGCTTGTTCTAAGTAGGTGCTTTAGACCACTGAGCCATCTCACCAACCCCTCTGTATGCAAACTTGATCTTTATAACACAGTTACACATACATGTACAAGACAATGTGTGATGTGGACTTCTGTGTATGAAGATTATACATTTATGTATTGGGTCGAGAAATCTGGCCCCTTAGATTTGGATTAAAATGTTTTCCCCCTCAGTTGTTTTTTCCTCTGTGCTAAATTCTGTAGGAGGAAGAACTGGGATTCTCAACTGAATAGATTTTTGACTGCGACTGGGTGAGTTTAGAGATCAAACTACCGAGTCGGGGAGATGGCTCAGTGGAATAAGCACTTCTCTGCAAAGTGCCAGGGCCTGAGTTCAATCCCCGGTTCCGCAAAAAAACAAAACAAAACAAAACAAAACAAAACAAAACAAAACAAACCCCCAAAGAATTAGAGATCAAACTACCGCAGCTGGAGGCTTGCTAGCTTGGCGATTCAAGGTGGCTCGAGGAGGTCTGATCTGACTCCCATTATCTTAGTACGAGCATCGGGTAGAACTGAACATTAATAGGTAGCAGGGACCCCAAGTTGCAGATAACCTCCTTCCCGATTCTTCTGCTCAAAAGCAGCCTCGTTTTGGTGATTTTAAGAAAACAGGAAATAAAATTGGGGCATAAAGAGGAAGAGAAACAAGAAGGAAGGGAGGCGAGAAGTTCAACAATTGGAGTAAGGGAAAGGGGGAGTAAAAAAAAGATACAGTAGATTATAAAAATGGGCTTCATTTAACGAATCAAACTCAAACTCATCTTTCACTTTCCTATCAATCGTCTAGATCTTATCAGTTTCCTTTTTAAAGGCTGTCTTCTTTTCTAAAGGAAGCGCCCCACGCGTGGCAGCACTCTTGCATCCACAGTCACCCGGAGTGGGGACACTGCAGGGGAGCGACTCTGGGACGTTCCTACGACTGGATGTCACCCGGGAGCCTAAATGGATTAATACTCAGACGGATTACGCTCGCTGTCACCAATATGCCCAAAGATTATAATCCAATTTACGCACATTACAATCATTATTAACTTTATCTATTTCAAGCCTCCCATTGCCCCGCGCGTCCCCAGAGCACCTCAGTGCTGATGCAACCGGCAGGCCGTGTGTGGGGGTGCCGGGCCCCCGTGGCGCCGCTCACCAGGTGCGTCGCTGTCGCCAGGTCTGGCCGGGAGGAGAGGCTCGCTCGGTCGCGGCCGCAGAAGACGGAGAGGGCGGCGTCCTGCAGCGCACGGGAGCAGCCGGGACGCGGCGGAGGACGGTCTCCGCCAGAGCCGCGGGCTGGCTGGGCGCAGGGCAGCACTTCCCTGGCGTTCTCTTAAGTAAGTTTGTCGGGATGTGAGCTCTTTCCTTCTGTGCGGTGGGAAGAAGGCACAGAACGCCCCCTCCCGCACCACCGCCACGACGTGAAGACCGGCGCCGAGACCTGACTTGACGCCGTCTCCGGCTGCCGGGGCTCCAGGCAGCGGCTGCATTCCAGCAGCCTTAATCCGCTTTCCATTGTGCAGCGAGCGCAGCCTGCACAGACGCGGCGGCCGCGGCCGGCCGCTCCCCCAGCCAGGCCGGGCAGGAACCTGTTACTTTAAGCGCGGCGCTCGGCGCGGCGCGCCGGGCCGCGGGCCCGCGAGGCGG
>NW_004524620.1:14609802-14634998 GCF_000260255.1 Octodon degus | reverse complement strand
CGATGGTGCGTTCTCCTCGCGCGTGGGGCCGGCGCGCGCGGGCTGACAGCGGCGGGCTGCACGCAACTTCGCCCGGGCGCCGGCGGGGCGCGAGCCGAACTCTCGCTTCCCCTCTCGGGGGGCGGCGTGGGAGGTACTTCGGGGCCACTTCGGCTCCCGCGGTGCGGGGCGCGGGGCCGCTGACCCCCAGGGGGCGAGGCTCTTCTCGGGGGGCGTGCGCGGCGCTGGAGTCGCGGTGCCTCGCGCGTCTTCCTGCGGCCTGCGCGCGTGCGGCCGCGTCCCGTTTTTGTTGTGCCGAGCCCCGTGGTGAGGCTCCGAGTTTGCGCCCATCGGCAGAGGCTGCTGTAGTTTCCTTTCCGCCTGGCACCGCGCTCGCACGCACGCACGCACCCTCACACGTACACAAAGACTTCCTCGGCGTGTGCTGTCGCAGCGGGACTTTCGGGGCGGCTCGCCGGAGCCCCCGCTCCCTTCACGCCGGGCAGCCGCCCCAGCGTCGCTGCGCGGTTGTCCTCCGATCGGTTAGCGACGCACTTGTGCTCCGGCGCGTCCGGCCGCTTGGGCTCCCCCAGTGACCCTCTGCCGCACGGGGTGACATTCCGTCACAACCCTGGTCGAAGTGGATCGCTGCGGATCCGAGGGGTGGGGTGCGCGGCCGCTCGACTCGCGCGAGCCGTGGATGCCGAGGGCACTGCCGTTTCCTTTTATGTGCGTTCCAAAGAGGAAAAAGATGTCAGGCGCAGCGCTCGGCGCTGGGCGGCCGCCTTCCTGTTGTTCACGGCGCGCTCTCCTCCCTGCCCGCAGTGTGCCGTGCAGGTGAAGCTGGAGCTGGGGCACCGCGCCCAGGTGCGGAAGAAACCCACCGTGGAGGGCTTCACTCACGACTGGATGGTGTTCGTGCGCGGCCCGGAGCACAGTAACATTCAGCACTTCGTGGAGAAGGTCGTCTTCCACTTGCACGAGAGCTTTCCTAGGCCCAAAAGAGGTAGGGTTCCGATACAAAAGGCCCCGTACAAGTGCCTCTGCCGGCGGCGAGAGCGTCGCCCGGCTGGCGGCCCTGCTGGGCCCTGCGCGCTCTGCCCAGCCCTCGCCCGCGTGGCCTGGGAACCGGGTCGCGGCAGCCCTGCGCGCGCCGAGAGAGGACTGTCAGGTGTCGGGGGCTTATTCCTGCCAGGTCAGCCCTCAGGGCCTCTCTGGGGTTAACGGGACTCAGTTATTGGATTTGGAAGTTTGGGAAGTGGAGGGAATAGTTTGTGCTGTCCCGCACCCCGGTACGAATATGCTTGTGTTGGTCGGAGGCAATACGTTGGATGTAATTACTGTTCCGTCTTGAAAAGTTGATTCTTTTTAGGGTCTTTTCTGTCTCCTCTGTGTGTGAAGCACTGCTTGCCAGTTGCCAAAGACTTCCTTTTAACGGGTTAGCCACTATCACACCCCGCTGCAGTCTGGGTTTTATTTAGTTGGAAGGCTTACTTCTCCTGCCTTCCCCCCACCCCCCAGCTTGACTGCTGCTCGGTTTTGAGCATGTCGCCAAAAGCAACGTCGTCGCCATGTAGTGGCTGGGGATGTGGTCCACAGAGAGAGGGTTCTCCAAAGGTTGCCCGCTGAGTTTCAGAGGAACAATGTGTGTTGCCTGTATCTTCTGTCCTTCCCCACCTAGTTCCTACACTTGGATCTAGTTTGCATAATCTTGCTGAGCTTCTGCAGTCAGAAATATTTTCCATAAAGAGTAGGACAGCTTTGGAGAAGAGAAAAGGGATGTCATTTTAAAGGAAATTTAAAGGGATTTTGGTAACTCTTTGTTTCTGTTGCTTTCAGCTTCTGTAAAGCTGCTGTCTGGTTGTTTCAGTTGGATTAGCGGAGGTAACAGTACCAATACAATAAGGTGCTTTGTTTGTGAGCAGGTTTATTTATCTAAGTTGACACAATGGTTAGTAGTTATCTTCCATTTGATCCATAATCTTTATTGGCATCTAGAACTCCTGCAGTTTCTTAGAGTAACATAATAAACCCATTCTGCTTATGTGAAAATTATTGAACAAGCAGCGCTGAATAAAGAAGGGAGGAGGCCGAATCTGTGTTGGTGCTTTTCAGTGCTCATGCAAGAGAAAGTGGGGTTGTATTTTTGTCCCTTTAGTGGTTCTGCTTGTAGCACCTCTTGGTAACTTGAACAGTTGAATTTGATGGGCTTTGTTGGATGGTTAATAAATGCAAACAGCTCCAACTAGAAGGTTAGTATGCCTGCCTGGTTTACAGGAAAAAGCATTTAATATTTAGCATTTTATGTCAAAATATAGATTGGGATATTATAGTTTGTCTTTCCTCCAAGCTGTGAAGGGATGAGCATTGTCAAGTTTCTGTCACTATTGGAGACTGGATATGATGTTTCTTGGAATTTTTTTCCATGTGTCTGTAGAGCTATTGCAGAGGAATTGAAACAAAAGAAAGCGTCTTCTGAGATCTTTGGTATACACTGTTACTGCTGCTTGGCTGCTGTTCACTTCAAGATGAAATACACTTAGCGAAAAGGGTATTTATTATACTAGGAAATTTAACTTGATTGGCTAAAGATGTCGTTTTTACAGTAACTTCGATTAGGCACCATAATAATCAACAAAATTTGCTTTATGAAATTAAAGATGATCAGCTTCTGTATTTTACCAGTGTCTCTCTGCTTTTGCGTGTGTGTGTGTGTGTGTGTGTGTGTGTGTGTGTGTGTTTGGTGAGGTTTCCTTTTACTTCCTGTACTTAATGATTTTCTGTCCAGCCAGAGGGAAAGTAAGGGTGCTGCACGCAGGGCCCAGGCCCAAACCTGGGAGTTGTTGCTGGGTGCGGTGAACGGTTTCATAACAGCATGGTCTTCTCAAACCTTCTTCTTGAGGGCTGCCTGTTTGGTGGTCTCTACAGTTTTCATTCTTAACTGAGGGGTTTTCTATGCGGTTTATAAGCTATTGTTTAAAAGTGTTTATTTTTGGATTTTTATTTGCATGTGTGGTTCCCATGATGTGACAAGTCCTGGGAAAAATGCCAGCTTACATCGCCCAAGAGAGACCTTGTCATACTGTAATTACACATGATTCAGATTGCAAGAGGTTTCTCCGTTCATTGGGAATAGTTGTTAGTGCAGGCAACACCAAACATGCCACTTAAATCCTGGTACTTACTATTTTGCTTATGAAATCTTTCAAAATGATAAATAAATGCAAAATAAGAATGCCAGGCATTTCTAAAGCCACTTGTAGTAGTACCTTTTAATGTGCAGTGTTTTGTGATGTGTATTTATAAGTAATAGGATACAATTTACCCATTTGAAATGAGAGATGCTACAAAAATGAATTTGAGGGAAAATCTGAGTATTTGAAAGACTTGCTCATACTCTAAACTGTAAATGGCTATCAATAGTGATGTGATGAGTTAAATTACTTTCACTATATACAATACCTGGTAAGCACAGATGAACCTTAGAGAATAATAATCAGCTCATACTGACCATGAGCTGATTAGCTGTGAGAATCATGAATCTGGATTTATAAATCTTTGATTAAGATAAATTGATTTTCAGGTTGATTTCCTTTACTTTGCAATAAGACCATGACAACTTGTAGGGGAAAAAATTACAGTATTTCAACTTGTTGCTGAATAGTAATTACATATACCATGTTAGAATTGAGCAGATTGGATTTGAATTAATGAGTGCCACAAAGATGTGTGAGAAGTCTTCAATTTAAAATGACTGGCATAATGTGCTTGCTTCAGCAGCGTGTATATTGAAATTACTGATATAAAGTCCTAGAAAAAGTTTTTGAAGAAGTAGTGAAGCCTTTTATATCCATTAGTCAATACAGAAAAGGAAGGTCAGAGTTTGATAACATTTCTAAGTTACCTACTTTTAAGAAAAGATATCTTATTAACACCAAAGCTTTATACTTATCTGATGAGGCTAAATTGAAGTTACATTCAAAGCACTTCATTTAAAATATTAATGTTTTCATTGTCATTGTGTGTATTTCAATGAACTTTGCAATTACAGCAATCTGTTCCATTGACACTTATGATATAAAATCTGCTTATTATTTACGTAAACTAATTTGGTCACTCGTATGATTTAGTAGCTTTTTATTTGTAGCCTTTAGTCTGAGTGGGCAAATAAAGCATAATAAATCTACACTTAAAACTTTTGCTTTAAATGTTTGAGTCTCACTTTGTCGCAGTTTGATTTGTGTCTTCTGGAATAATTTGGATAACTATCTCGATACCTAAAATTAAAGGGGTTAATATTTCAAGTTTTGTGTGCACCTGGTTTTATCTTGTGAGGCATTTAAAAGGTAAAAGGAAAAAGAGATGGGTGAATGCTATTTGTGTAGGGTGCTGATTGGAGTTAAGATGAGAAGTGAGAACCTTCTTGTCATTTTGAAGCAACACAAAATGCAGTTTCCTAGAGGCACTTACATTAGTGGGGGAAGTCTTCATATGCAACTGATTAGAGTGTAAATTGGGCATGGGCATGTTGGGGGCATTTGGGCAAATCAAATGTTTATACCCTTTACAACAAGTTTACTTCTAGGAATTTTTGGCAGCTATGACTTCACAAACACAAATTTTAACATATTTCTTGAGACTTTTTTGTAATAGCAAAAATTTGTAAGTAAGTCATACAGGAGACCTCAGTTGTGTATAGTTAAATGATCTGTAAAAAGTGGTAAGTCTGTTTGTAGTTGCAGGAGATTATTAAAGAGGTATTAAGTGAAATAAGGTTGTTAAATTCACGTGGCTTCATCCCTTTGTTAGTTTTCATTTTGAGGTGGGGTCTTGCTAAGTTGCCTGGACTGGGCGGAAATTTATCATCTTCTTGCCTTTGTCTCAGAGTGCTGGGATTGCAGGCATCTTCAGCACACCCAGCAATAATTTTATTTTATTTTTCTGCATTTAGGACAGGGTCTTCAGGGTCTTTGATCAGACTCAGTGATTCTCCTGTTTTCAGCCTCCCAAGAGCTAGGATTACAGGCGTGCGCCACCACGCCCAGTCTCATTCGCTCTCTCAGTGTGCCCCACGGGCCTGGCATGGCACACTCCAGGAATCAACCCCCGCCTGTGCACTCTGCCTAAGCAAGCGCTTTAGTCCGCTGAGCTATCAGGCCAGCCTTAAGAATTTTATTTTTGTAGTGTTAGATTTGCAAAATAGGTAATTCCATATATGACAAAGTACTTTCTAAGACTGAAACACAAAAACAGAGAAGTGTAGAATATTACCATTACACAGATGATCAGCACATGTAACTGTGTGTGTGAGTGCTTTTTAGTAGATGCTGTTGCTTACTGGTAAAAAGGAGGTAGGGTCAGGAATTAAATTTGCATCCAAAGGCTGGCTTAAGAGACTCCTTGGGTAGTCTTGGGCAAGTTATTTCTCTGTCTCTTTTCTTCTCAGGTGTGTTATGAGAATAGTGATAGAACTACACCTTTGTAGGTGGCACATAAAATATGAAACGTTTATTTCCAAACTCACTGGATTTATGGCCCCTTTACATACTTACAAATCTAGGACTCCAAAGAACTTTTCTTTTTTTCCTTTTTTAAATGTCTTTAGTACCACTATGAAGACAATAATATGCAATATACTAATTATTGAAACTGTTCTACTAATTGGTTTTGAAACTGTCTCATTGCTATTTGTTTCTCAATAAAATTAATAAAAAATGTATTTAGTACAGCATCTGTAAGGTCTCACTGTACAGATTGGACTTGTAGTGATCGGTCCTGTTTTTCAGCCTCCCATACGCTGGGATTACAAGTGCACATCACCACGCCCAGTCTCATTCCCCCCTCTCAGCGTGCCCTGGGGGCCGGGCTGGCACAGCAGGCCAGGAATTGAACCCTTGGCCCCTGTGTCTGCCTAAGCAGGGGCTTTAATCTGCTGAGCTATCTGGCCAGCCCTCCAAAGAGCTTTTCTGTGTGAATGTTATACCTGTTAACTTTTATTGTGTTAAAAATAAGACAGTTTAGACAGTAATTTGTTTAAAGATAAAAATAACCTATTCCTATTTAAATATCATTTTAATGAAAAATAGTTTTTAGAATAAAAATTCATGTCTTTAATGATGGCTTAATAGATGACAACTGGATCCATGTATGTTTTTGTACTTTGTTGTGTTGTTCTATAGACTCTAGAAAGCTATATAAGTGAGAGAAAGAACGAATAAGGCGTATCTTAGAGTTATCACAGTTTAACTTTGCCAGTCACCTGGGTAGGTTTTGAGGACACTGAAATCTCCAGATTGCACCTGAGAAACAGTGACATACATTGTTAGGCATCTAATCTGACAGAGTTGCACAAAATGCACATGGACACTGATATGTTTAAGCAATTTTATCGTTAATAAACTCTTATTTAACAGAGAAAAGATGGAGCCTTCAATGTATTTGTCTCGTATTCCAGTATAACAAGTATCGAACACTTTTTCAGAAGAAGGATAATGTAGATATTTTATTGGTTATGTTTTGTAATGTCACTGTAATATATAATGTATGGTATTCAGAGATCATTTAGATCCATTTTAGGTGATTTTCTGTAGAACTTCTGTGATATAAGCAGGGAAGAAGAATAAATTAGTTTGATACTTGTGTCTTCATTTCTTTTTTTTTTTTTTTTTCCATTTCTTTTTCTCTTGGTATTTTGACATTTCCTTTCAGTGAGCCCTCTGTGGACCAGTGTCTACCCCACTTTGTTTTTCTGATCTTCTGTTACAAATGGTCCTCATTACTTAATGTAACCTTTACAGTTCTAAGATATAAAACTTTCTCTTTTAAAATCTCATAGTAGTTCAAGTCTTCAAAAGGGTTATCTTGGAAATTGGGAAATTACAGGGTATCATTGTATAATTGTATCCTTTTTGAAGAACTCATACTGACTTTATATGCAAATGCAAATCATGCTTTTTCTAATTTATAGATATATGTGCTTTGTAGAAAATTTAGGGGCTGGGGAGATGGCTCAGTAGAATAAGTGTTTGCCTGGCAAGTGCAAGGGCCTGAGTTCAACCCCTGATTTCACCAAAAAAATAAAATAAAATTCAAACCGTAATAATATAAAAGGATTTATTTTATTATATTTTCATAGATATATGGAGTTAGTATTTTGGTAGGTATCTCTCTGTCCATCTATACACATAAGTACTAATACTTAACAGTAATTCACTCAAGTGTTTTTGGCGCTTCTCCTGTGTGCTGAGCAGCATACTTCCTGGTGCTTGGGATAGAATGCAGATGAATATTTTTACCTTCATGGAATATTATTTTTTGCATTGCTGAATTTCACAGTATTATAGAATATAGATTTGTTGTCCTTCAGTGAATTTTCGTAGTTGAGTCAAAAGGTATACATATTTGAAATTTTTATATGTATTACTTAACTTTCCCCCAAAAGGGGCCGGGGAGATGGCTCAGTAGAATAAGCACTTGGCTGGCGCAAGGGCCTGTGTTCAATCCCAGGTTGTGGGGGCCTGGCCTTAGCTTAGTTCTTTAAGTGGCTGCTTCCACCAAGCTGTCAGCCTCAGGTGGCTCTAGTTCGATCCCCACAACTCTCCAGCCAGCCAAACAAGCCCTGAGGGCATTCGGAGAAAAAAAAAAATCCTTATTCAATCCCAGGTTGTGTCAAAGAAAAAAAAAAGCAACTTTCTCCCAAAATCATAAGCTTTCCTATTTATACTTATGTAGGCCTGTTTCCTCACATGGTGCCCGTACTGAAACTCTTTATAAAAATATCTGATTTAAATTTGCATTTATTTAATCAGTAGTGCTTTGTTTTCTTTTATTTTTTGCAGTACTGGGGATTGAACTTGAGACCTTGCACTTGCCAGTCCGGCGCTTATGCCACTGAGCTATCTCCCCAGCCCTAGTGCTACATGTTTTTATGTATGTGCTTGTTTGCTGTTTGTCTTTTGCAGTGGGCCTATTTGTGTCCTTTTGTAGTTTATGGCTTTTTTTTTATTTCTCAGAAAAACCTCCCAAAACTCAAACCTGTAAGAAAATATAGTCTTATAGCAACAACAACAAAAAAATCCCCATTCACAAGAATAAAAGTGTTTGTTGTATCGTATTTGGTTCTGTATGTGTGCGCGCGTTGTAAGTATGTATAATCGGCGGTTTAACTTGGTCCCGTGGACGTTGGGTAAGCCCTGTGCCACTGAGCTGTACTCTCGCCCCTCTCTGTTGTGATTTCAAAGTATTAAGTATTGCTATTGTAGCTAAAGTTCTTAAATGCTTGCTTTTTTCTGGCATTTTAGCCTTTCATTCTATTTACATCTGTATTTATGTTGCTTACAAGTCATAGTATATTTTGAAATCAACCTGGAGTATTTACCGTGTGAACAAGTTTTTTGATTGACAGTTGATGCACCATAAAATTCACCATGTTAAGGTGTGCAGTTCAGTCGTTTTTAGTATACGGAGATTGTACAACCATTGCTACTGTTAATACAGAACATTTTCATGAATGAAAATGCTTGGGTACGCACTAATTAATATTTTTTAATATTTAAAACAACTGTTTTTGGACCTGTTCATGTCTCATCTGTAAAGTGAACTCATCCTCTTTAATTTCTTCTTCCTAGTATTTCAGAATACATATATAATCTGTACTTCATTTTTTGTTCGCCGGTAAAGAAATATGTAGGTCATTTTCTCTTTAGGTAGTGAGCCTTTTTGTACATGTTTCCTTGTGCAAATGAATAAAAGTTTGGGCATAGGCCTAGAATTTGAGTCATTGGGTTGTAGACATGTGCATTTTCATTTGTACTAGACATTGTCAGATTGTTCTACAAAGTAGCTTTGATAGTTTTTACTGTCAGGAAATAAGTTGCCAACAGTAGTTTTAATATTTCTTATTTTTGATATTTAGTTGAAACGTGCTTTTTTGTTTTGTTTTCTTTGTATTTCTCTGGTGTCTAGTAGAAAGCACTTACATTGTTCACTTAGACTTCTGATAATTAGGTTTTAATATCTTTTTTTTTAACTGATGGAGTGGAGTGGTCATCATTCTTTTTTTTTTTTTTTTTTGTGGCCTGCTCAGCCCACCCTGGGGGTGGGACTGGCGCTGCATGTGGTGAGGTCTCTGTGCTTTGCCTAAGCAGGTACTTTAGAATGCTGAGCTATCTCACCAGCCCCTGTCATTTCTTGTATATATTATATGTTTTTTTTTTCTTTTTTTAATGTATTCGGTTGTTGCAGCAACTCACTACACAGCTCAGACTCCTGGTGATCCTCCTGCTTTCAGCACTGGGATCAGTCATGTGCCGTTATGCCCAGATTCTCTGGCCCGCTCAGCCTGTCCTGGCGGTGGGGCTAGCATAGCATGTGTTGGCAAGGATTGAACCTCAGGCCTTGCACTTGCCTAAGCAGGTGCTTTAGTCCAGTGAGCTATCTTGCTGGCCCCCTTTTTTTTTTCTTTGTTGACAATGCCCCTCCTTTTTTTGGGTTCATTTGCCATGTTAATAATTTTAAAATTTGTTAAGTTGCTATTTTATTTTGTCTTAAAGTTTTGTTTAAATGTGCAGTTGATAGTTTTGGTAATTTGCTTATCCCACAGGGTTTAATTGCAGGAGGCACAGTGAGAGGTGGTTCCCTGGCCTCTAGTGTGCTTGTGTCTTTGCAGTAAGCCTGGAGAGGGTTGAGGTCCATGTTTGTTCTCTTGTTTTACTTTTAATCAAAAGCTTAAAGTTGTGGAATGATTTTGCATGTAGACAGGAGTCACAATTGTGCCTAAACAAAGATAACTAGTAATAAAAGGTAGTCATTGTTTGTTTTTAAAATACAATATTGAGTACTTATTCACTTACACTAGCAGTATTCAACAGAAACTGCTTTTGTAGACATGATCTGTGGTTTCATTAAGTGGAACTAACCATGGTAGCTGCCACTTTAAAGGAAAAAGTTCCATAGCTACTTTCCAGTCAAATTTATATTGTGGATTAATTTAAGATACTCATTTGAGACTAAATCATTAGAGGACATTGTTGCCTAATGGTAGTTGCCTAATGATAGTTGCCCCTGGCTTTTCTGCCTCACCTTGTCCTGTGGAGGGATTTCTATACATGAAAGATACTGAGCCTGGTTTTAAGATGCAGTGAGTATTGCTTAATTCTTTTAATTTAAATCTGGTAAATTTGCAGTGGTCGAGGCCTGATAAAAGCTACTATTACTGAATTATTTAAAAGGTAAGGTTAACATTTGAGTTTGAGTTAGTTGTTATGCATCAGTTAATAATTAACTCTAAGGATAAGGCCACTATATATATATATATATATATATATATATAATTTTTTATTTTTTAAATGAAAGAAAGTATAGCTGGGCCTGGTTGTGCGTGCCTATAATCCCACCACTTGGGAGTCTGAAGCAGGAAGATCACCATAAGTTCCAAGCCAGCCTGGGTTATGTAATTACCCTGTCTCAAAAAAACCAAAAACAGAAAGCTGTATAGCCTACCTTTCCTTCTAATTCTAAGGCTGATTTACTTAAATTAATATTCAGTAATGATTATGAGGATGATTAGTTGAGTTTAAAGTTCTTACTGGTGCTTGAAGATTGATATTCTCAGAGCCAGATACATTCTTTTTCTATTTAAAATACTTAATTTTGTCAAAGCTAGGTTTTTATGTTTCCTTCTGGTAGAATCCATCAGTTACTTTCCATTGTGTTAATACGAGGCCAAATGTTTTGTGCATATATATTGATACAAAAACCAAATATAGGGCCGGCTAGATAGCTCAGCAGACTGAGCGCCTGCTGTGGCAAGTGCAGGCCGGGGCTTCATTCCATCCTGCCCGCCCTGCTCCCTGGGCGCGCTGAGCGGGTGACGGCGTCCGGGGGTGGGGGGCACGTGTGGGGAGGCTGGAAACAGGAGGCTTAGGAGAAGCCTGAGCTGCTTATGAGACCCTGGCAAGTTTGAGACCTGCCTGGGCTACAAAGTGAGCTCAAGGTCATCCTGAGTCACATAGCAAGACCCTGTCTCAAGAAGACCAAACAACCCCCACCCCACCAAATACATATTAACAGTGTCCTAAAATGTTAACAGTAGTGCCCTAGAGAGTAGGGGATTACTTGCCTCTTCAGGTTTCTGGATATAAATTTAGTTTGCGTGATGCTTTTTAACTTTGGCAGGGTTTTGGGAGAAGACTACTGTCTGATTATTTCTGGTCTTAACTCATTGTGATAAACATTTAAACCTTGTGTCATCTATAGCTTTTATCTGAAATGCTTCATTAATATATATTGTGGAATAATGAAAGTTCTTAGTATTGAAACATTTTCTCCTACCAAAATGTTTTCCTTCTTTCATTTCTTTCTCCTATTCCTTTTATTGTAATTAATTATAGTGGCTCAGTGAAAAGTGGAGAGTTAGGACTATTAGGATTTAGTTGCTTTTAATGGGACAGGTTATTTAAATATTGACACAGCTCAAGATTGTCGTATGACTTCCTATGTGCAGAAATACTAACTTGCAGGCAGGAAGCTGCGTGGGGCAGTGGAGCAGCAGGTGTAATCTGTTCGTTGTTTCAGTCCTATACTTTACCTCTTTTGTATTTGTTTCATAGAAGATTGTATTACAGTTCTTGCAGTGTCTTTTATTTAGTACTTCAAGTAGAATTATGGAGTGTATTAACTGAATTGTTTAATTGAAATTGTTTTGTAAGACAAGTATCCTTCCATTCTTTATTTGCCACATGCTGTGTACCTTTTAGGTCAAAGGAAAAAATACCTAGTTACCATTTCAGCTTGAGAAAGGAAGCTGTCAGTGACTTAGCGCCAAGATTTTGCTTTACACAAAGATAAACAGATGCATATATTTTAAATAGAGCAGCAAATAAGCCAGAGTTCTCTAATGCTCTGAAGGTTCCACAGTAGATTGTAGTTAATGCTACTTGACATATTTTCCTAGGAGGATCTTTTTTTGGCCCTATTACTATCATTGACTTTAGTACTTGATTTAGTTCATTTTCTTTATGTCAGAATGGCCAGAATTGTACCTTCTCATACAAATTGTGAGAATCCTGTGACAGATAAAAATGAAAAGGAAAAGATATGGTAGGCTAGGGAGATAGCTCAGTGGCATAAGTGTGTACCTGGAAAGTGCAAGGTCCTGAGTTCCATTTCCAGTATGATTAAAAAAAAGTATGGTAGCAAAATTTTTTTTTGTGGTTCTAGGGATTGAATCCATGACCTCATACACAATAGGCAAGTGCTGTGCTAAATCTCAGGAAACTGTTAATAAAAGTTGTCTTAGAGGTAGGCTATCATGAAGTGTTTTTTTTTTTTTTTTTTTTTTGGTCTTCTTGAGACAGGGTCTTCTCAGGTTGGCCTTCAGCTCACTTTGTAGCCCAGGCTGGTTTGCTCGGAACTCTCAAAGATTCTCCTGCCTCGGCCTCCTCAAGTGCTGGGCTCACTGGTGTGTGCCTCCATGCCCTGCAGGAGGTTTTTTTTTTTTTTTTTTTTTTCTGTATTTAGGACAGGATCTACAGGGTCTCACTACATAGGTCGGACTCATAGTGTGATTCTCCTGTGTTCAGTCTCCCAAGAGCTGGGATTACAGGTGTATACCACCATGCCCAGTCTCAGTCACCATGTCAGCACACCCCAGTGGTGGGCCCAGCACTGCAGACTGGGGATCAGACCCTGCTGCATCAGCCTACACTTTAATCTACTGAGCTATTTGGCCGGCCCTTAGGAGCTTCTTTTTAATTTAATTTAATTTATTTATTTATTTGCGGTAGCAGAGATTGCAGGACTCTATGCTTTCCAGGCAAGTGCTTATTTTACGGAGCTATCTCCTTGGCCCTAGGAGCTTCTTTTTGTTAGTAAAATCTGTTGGATTTTTCAAGGTTTGTTGAAAAACATTATATATGTATGTAGCGAACGTATACATGGACAGACACATTTGTAATAAGGTTGTTCTTCTAAAAGTAGTCTCATATGAAATAGGAATAACACCATCTCGGAATATTTTTGTAGTTTGTAACTTGAAAATTTTTTTTACCTTGTCATTTTGAAGGTTTTTTTTTTGGAGGCCCGAAATGCCTTTAGGGCATTTCTGGTTTGCTGTGACTATCTGGGTTTGAACCACGGAAGCTTGAGCTTGAGGGCTTTGTTTCTGCAGGCAGTTAAACAGCTGAGCTACTGGGCAGGCCCCCAACCTTGTCATTCTGAATCTTTTTCTTCAATATTGCTGTGAACAAATGCACAAATGTTTCATAATTTGATTGTAAGCCAGAAAGAGAAACATGTAGATCATATTCTTAACTTTCTTAACAGTTCATATTTTGCTGTGTTTTTAAAAGTAATGAGATTAACCTGATTGCTAAGTACATGTAATTCATATAAGATACTCTATGATAGAAATACAGAAGTTTTTATTTCAGTAAGGTATAGTCCTTCCTTGGCATTCCACAGGTGATTAATGTGAGGACCCTTCTGATAACAGAATATACAGGTACTCAAGTATTTTACATAAACTGGCATAGAATTTGCCTACAATCTGCATATCTTCCTATATACTTAGGTACATCTGTACACATGCATTGTAAATAGTTGTTTATACATATTGTTTAGGCAATAATAGGAAGAAAAAAGTATACATTTTAACTATTATTTTTCCTGCTTGAATATTTTTCATTCCTTGTTTGAATCTGCAGATGTGAAACCTATAGATATCAAGGGCTCATGATTTTGGAGAATATAGGAATTTAAAAGTTTGGGACATTTTTTTCCTGTGGTATTTTGAGCAGTTTACTTTTGTTGATGAACTTAATTTATCTTGATATGTCGTACTAGAAGTTTTTCCAGAGCCTGCAGATGACTTTTTTTTTGGTGTAACCGGTGATTGAACTCAGGCCCTTGCACTTGCCAGGCCAGCACTTACTCTACTGAGCCATCTCCCTGGCCCCTCGCATATGACTTTGTAAAAAAACTAACCACAATTAAAGGACTTTCATCATGTTGTGTAGATATATAGTAATGACATTAGGAATAAGTACGATTCACAATGTGAAATTAAAAAACCCGTTACCAAAAGCAAGCACTGGGGGCCTGCCCTTTAGCTCAGTTCTTTAAGTGGCTGCTTCAACAAAGCTGTCAGGCTCAGGTTGCTGTGGTTCGATCCCCACAACTCAAGCCAGCCAGTCATGCCTTGAAGGCATTTGGAGCAAAAACAAAACAAAACAAAACAAAACAAAAACACACAAAAGCAAGCACTAAAATAAGGCAGAAATAATGCGCTTGGGGTAGGGAAAAGATACAGTCTTGAATGAAGAATTAAGACACAACTACTGAGCAACTTTAGTACTAAGATGGTTTTAGTGAGAGTTCACATATGTTATGAAAGTAACAAGTTTTTAAAAATGAAAAAATGTTTCATGTTTTATGTAAGTGTAAGCAGACTGACATGAATACTTCTTAAATACAGCTAGTGTAACTAGTTGTTGTCCTCAGAGTTCTCTGCAGTCTGAATCTATGATTTGATGATCTGTGTGCAGTCATCTTTGCCTTGTTATCATGAGGAAAGCCTCATGCACTGTCCACTAGTGCATAGCAAAGCTGTATGTTAAGGTAAGTGTGTGTCTTCTTTAGTAATAGGTGCTTTTACAAAATTCGTAAGTTGTAGTTGGATTACCTCTACCTTAGAGTGTTTGTAACATACAAAAATTGGGGCAGTGATCTGGGTGATTCTATATTAGCTAATAGAATAAAGTTACCCTTTCTAGTTCTGTTGCTAGCGTTTTGAATAACTTTCCGTTGACTTAAGCCTGCTGATAAATTCTATTTAGCTATTTTTATTCCATTTGAGAGAATTGTAGGGGGCCGGGGAGATGGCTCAGTAGAGTAAGCGCTTCCCTGGCAAGTGCAAAGGCCTGAGTTCAATCCCTGGTTCTGCCAAAAAAGAAAAAAAAAAAGAAAAGAAAGAAAGGAAAACACATGCACATCCTCCCCACAAAAAAAAAAAACAAAAAAACAAAACAAAACAAAACACCTAACTATGTGAGAGAATTGCAAGTGGGATTCATAATGGCCTGGATTTCTTTCTTCAGGTTTAAGGTATGTATGAGAAAAACGAAATTATTTGCCCTGGTCCTGTGGCTATGGCTTGAAATAATTGCTTGGTGTTTTTAGTATTAATTTATACTGATTTGTGAACTGGAAATATAGAAAATAAAATAATTATTTTAAAACAAAGTACTTGCTGTAGAAGTTGTTCTAACTGGATGCCCAAGGCGCCGCATTGGGGACAGCAATCCCTGCTGAGGAGTGAGCGGTATGCAGGTCTGGTTGGGTAGTGCGGCTTGTCAGCTGGCTACAGTGTACTGAGTAAATGTACTTGTTCAGTTTTGTTACAGGACAGATGAAGCTATGATAGTCCAAGGCTGTGTGCAAATAGCCTTTACGTGGAGCATATGGAGTGGGAGCATATTCTGTAATGAAGGGGACTGAAGGACAAGGTGTTCTGTGCTTGTGGGCTTGTAAGGACCTCAGAGTTTTCTTTATGTTATTGTAGAAAGACATTATTTTTGCTTTCGTGTCCCTAAAACTAAAGGGCAAATGATCCAAAAGAATAATCTTGAAATTCAATAGCAAGAAAACTACTTGACATTGTGGGCTGGAGGCCAGCAAATGTGGGGCTTTCATTGAATGCGTGGGAAATAGGGCAGACCTGGAATTTAAAGAGACAGGGTGCAGTACCCTAGAAAAGAAAAGCCCTCCATATGATTTGCTTGCTTTGAGAAAAAAAAAAGACTTTATGTTTTCTCTAAAGGATCTTTATTGGATCAACTGTTTAAGGCATTGAAAGACATAGAGTGAATTTTTCTTAACTACACCTCCGACACTTCCTAGCTATCTTCTCTTGTGTGAAATTGGTGCTGAGTAAGATTGTTTACAACAGAAAAGCAGCTTTTCAAATAAAAGTTCTTTGTAGCATGTTTAGTGGAGTGTAATGTAATTCTCTCTGAAATTGAGCACATATTACTTTGTTTATATAGTTATTTAAAAAGTGAAATAAGATGAGGAGGGGTATTATAGGAATCTCTGCTTTAGAAAATTTTTTTTTTCTGTTAGTTTTCCTCCCCCATCCACTCATGAATCCCTCTTCTCCCTCCCAACTCCCACAATCCTTCAATAGTATAGTATTTAAAAGACTTGAATAACCAGTCCTATGTATCAGCTTCTTGCTTGAGGCAATAATGTTGTACTGTTTTCAGTGGGTGGTCCTGACTCTCCATGGGAGATTTTACAGGCAATGGGCTCCAAAATCCTCTAAGTGCATTATAAAGAGCATAACCAGTTAAATTCTGAAGTCATAGAAAATAGGCAGAGATAGTTCTACATTTTTGACTTCTCATCATTACTAGCAAACCAGTTTATTTAATTTTGATAGAAATATTTGTGGTTTAAGAAAAGCACATTTACCTAGGATTTTTGGGATTTACTTTTTTAAAACAAGTAAATCATTCATAAATATGTCACATTCAGGAATATCCATTGTGTAAGTAAGTTAATTCATAGTTGTTAAATAATGTTTACTGCTTTAGGAAATCAACACATGGTCATTTTCAAGTGTTAAATACTCAAAACCACATTTCTCCTATTGAAATGGTACAAAATGATGGCATTTACTTACACTGAAGAGTGTTTATGGTCAGCATTTATTGTACATGGCAATGTAAATATATATTGGCCTGAAATTTAACTAAAATTGCTGTGTCGCAGAGTTTTGCAGAAGTAATCGCAAGTGTAACTATAAATTGAATATTAAGATGGGTATGTAGGAAACAAGTTGTTCTGTAGACAAACCCACTTGAATGAAAGGGTAAGCTTACGGGTACACCGTGGATACCAAAATGGCAAGTGTTGCAGTCATTCCTGTTCCCACACAGTTGAAATTATTTTGGAACTTCTTTCTAGTATAGTTATTAACCATGGTGATAACTTTATTGAACCTTTGACCTGATTACTCTCCCTTAGATATTTCAAGACCTTGATTTATGAAAAATACTGGATTTCTACTTAAAAATGAATATCAGTAGTTCAGATTAGAGGTCTCAAATACCTGTTTTCTATAGGCTAAGTGGAAAAGAGTTTATTAGGCATTGATATATCAGATGTGTCCTGATAACTCGCTAATGGTATGTACACAGCGAGGCAGCTCTGCTTAAAACAGTGTAAGTAGTTTTAGGTGGAAAACTGTAATCTTTGAGGAACTGAGTTTGTTTCTTTTAGAAGAGTCAGCACACAGTGTTGTAAATCATATGTAAAATGGCATGAATTTTGGGAGTTTTCTTCAGTGATAGAATCAAAGATCTGGCTCAGCAGTTTACTGCAATGACCAAGTGTCTGTCTTTTCTATTTCTTGATAGCTACAAACATTTCCAGTAGTTTTCATAAGAAGGTTTAAAGAAGTGACAGCCATCTGAAGTTTATGTCACCCAGCCAGTATTTACAAGTTATGGTTGTCTACACACAAAAAGGCACAGTTCTTATGGCTGTACCTATGAGTAAATTAAAGGATGGTAAAAATCAGCTTGTCAAGTAAACTAAATGATTGAAGAGTAATTTTGTTTTCATTATTCACTTCCTTGGCTGAAAGTGAAATAGGAACTGGAGCTCAGTGCTGGTGTGGGTCCCTCCCTTGAGCTTTGCTGTGGTCCTTAGGGCAGGGTTGCACAGCTGCTGTGCCTGGTGCCCGTGGCCTCACGGAAGAAATTGCGTAGCTGTTTCCAGACACTGTCCTTTCTGTGTTGCATTTCTACTTGGCTGGGTATTTTATTTGTATTTTTATTTTTTTTGCAGAACCGGGGATTGAACTCAGGCCCTTGTGCTTGCCAGGCAAGCACTTATTCTACTGAGCCATCTCCTTGGCTCCTTTGCTGTGTATTTTAGATATGAATGTTATACTTGCTGTATTGATATCAATCTCTGTGGTCATGATCTGAACTTTTGGTTTACTGGCATGTAGTGTATAGCAGAAAACGATTTTCACTTAGTCTTTATTATCTGTTTATATTTAGACAGATTTAAAAGTTCAATTTAGACTTTGCTTTCTGTATCTGACTTGTAGGGTATTGTCAAAGTTGAGTTTGACTTACTTGATAATTGTGTATTTAAGAATCTTTGAAGAAGAGCTTAAAATTCAGAGGAAGAGGAAGCTCTAAATTAAACTTATTGTGAGTTAAGTGTAGAATTATGTCAGAGCTGTGTACTCCTGAAGTACATGTCACAATGTTAGAAATACCAACAAATCTAGACAATGTTGACTTCTTTTCTATACCGTGTTTGCATTATTGCTACAGGCTTAAAGGGCAGGGAAATAATTTATTGTTAAGGTTGAGGGCAGGATTTTGAAACCTACTGCTATGGATTAAATCAGTGTGTGTGTGCCCTGAGGCTTTGGCCATTCTATCTGAATTCATAGCCTGAAATTTTGGATTCGTTTTCTGTTTGAAAATAATACTTCTTAAAAATTTTAAGACTGCCTTTGCCTACTCTCGCATGAAATCTATTGAGGCAGATTGCCAGGGTTAAGATTTTCATACAGCCAAGACTAAGAGACGTTTTAGTATTTTAAAGAGAAAGTTCACAGCCATTTTACATAAAATTTTACTGGGCTTTTCATTAATCTAAAATAACTGGTCTATAAGTACTTTATCAGTGAAAACTGCTCAGCATGTAAAAGGAGGAGTGGAGGAACACAAAGGCTTCCTGCAAATTGAGGGCACAATGGACACTAACGGGCTTTGCAGCCATCTCCAGCTGTGAGATTATTATAGTTTTTGCAACCCTTTTCTCTCAAAACTAAATCAAGAACGGTAGAATCCTGATAAAAAGAAGTGTAGAAAAGCCTAACTAATCCTTAGATGAGTTACTTCAAACGTGCCAAAATAGAATAAAATCAGTTAATAGCACAGATTAAAGGTTACTTTTAATGCATTTTTTATCATTCACGTGAGAATTTTGTTGTATGTTAATGCATTTGGCCTTGGTTACAAAACTCTAAAGGAAAAATATAATTAAATTTGAGAGATTATACAACCACACTGTTAGGAGAAAATTTAGTACTGTACCAACTTTGGGTGCCAGCTTTGAACGGAGAGATGAGAGCTGTGTGCTGGAGACCAGTGCTGTGAACAGGTGGCCGTGATTTTGGCTGGGAAGTTTGTGGGTAATGATGAGAAGGCTCGTTTGTGTAATTCTAAGAGTTGACTGTTACAGGTGTTTTTTTTTTTTAACAACTATATATCTGTGGATATGTATGTATGAGTGCTTCCTTGCATCCAGGATCCTAGAAGAATGCTAAGGTCAGGTCTGGAGTAGTAGTGTTTTAAAAGGCTTGGTTCTTGTGAGCAGTGGGAAAAGAGAAAGAAACTGGAGATTATGGGTAATCGTTACTTTTTATTCTTATGTCTAAAAAGACCTTTCATACACAAAAGAAGTCTATGAAATGTACTTTTAATTTGCAATCACATGTTCGCCAGCTACTTAATTTGTGAAATCCTAACATATTATGATAGAGCTGCTGAAAAATTGGTTTGGCATGATGCCCTTGGTTGGAAGAATTTTTTTAAAGTGACTTTTTTTTCATTGGTGCAGAAATACAGATACAGGGTGTGTGTGTGTGTGTGTGTGTGTGTGTGTGTGTATTAGTGTATCAGCCTTAATAAAATTTTATATGAGAAAGTGGAAAGGAGGAAATTTTACACCCATGTGAAATTTGCCAGTGCTGCTCCATGATGCCAAATTGTTTCTCTAACTGGACTTTACATTTATTTCCTTAGAATTAATGAATTGCTTTGCTGGGGCTTCCTGGGAAATAGCCTGTCACAGAGTGCAGGCATGTACTACATATGTTAGGTATTTGTGTGTACATCATTCCACATTTTTCAGATACAGTGTTGTGATTTTTATGTGAGAATAAAGTCTTACTGTAGTAAAAAGACGTAATTGCTCATGCACATTTTTTTGGTTGATATTCTGACCCAGTTTAACTTACTTAAAGCTTCTGACTTGATTGAATTTTGCTACCTTATGTAAATACTATGCTGTGTAGCCGTTCATATGCTCACGAAGCTGGACTTGCCTTGCATTCCATTAAATTACCCTGGGATTTTTTTTTTGCAAATCAGAAAATTTCTCTGAAAGTGATTATTTTGGGAAGCTTGAAACTGGGCAGAGTAGCCATACAGTGTCAGGGGAAGATGTAGTGGATCCTCACTGCTAAAAAGCAGTTTAGGGATTTGGACGTCTTTAATTCTCTTTAGGAGAAACCACCCAGTGCTGGAGAATTGTTTCACTTCTGTAGCTAGGTCTTTGTATTTATAGGAGTAGGAACATTTTATCTTCTCCGTTTCTTTTGAGGTTGTTTTTCAGCAGTGCCCCAAGAAAAGTCCTGGAAACTAGCTTTGAAGCCCTGTGGACAAGCTGGAAATCAAAGAGCCAGAGGAATTTGGCAGTAATTGTTTTATGGCTGGCCAGAAATCAGACCTATTTGTATAGGTAGCACACAAAATAGCAGTGATTTGACAATTTGGTGCTATTTATACCTGCCATAAAAAGAGAAAAGAAAAAGTTAAAGGGGTATTTTGGAAACAGGAACTAAGCTGTAAATGCAAATTGCTTCACCCTTTTCTCAAAGGAACAAAAAAGGAAAAGTCGTTTAGGAAGTTTTTATTGAAGCTACATTATTGGAGGATCTGTCTACTTTTAGGACATTTAATATTGTACTCATATTGAAACTGAACATTTCCTGTGTATTTTGTTGGTTTTTTCTTTTCTTACTAAAACTAAAATTATTTTAGCAAAGTAAAAGACTCTGGGTAGTGAGGGACAGTGAGAATGCAAGGGTTCCAGTTGTGTTGGTAGACACTGTTTTGTTATTTAGGGTGGAAGAAGAACAGACTGTTGGCTGGAGCTAACTTTTTCTTTCTCAGTAAAAGTTATACTTTGAGTAAGCAATCGTGGGTTGTTTCTGTGGTGCTGGTGGGGGGTTTGCCAGGTAAATTTTCACGTCCCATGGGAAGTGTGCCAAAAGCGCTTTCATGACTGTTCTTCGTCTGTCGGCTGGAGAAGTCTTTCTGAGCTCACAATGTCTGAATTATTTGCTCCTGCCCTCTGGGTGGGCAGCATATCACTGTCTGTATGGCAGTGTGTAGCCAGGAGTAAAATTTGACTATTTCCAGAATGTCATTTAGAACTTCTGAGAGTGTCAAATGCTCTGTTGTTTTGTGTTGAAACCCCAGCCTCTACCAAAGTCTTAATCTGAGTACAGTTGTGCAGAGAAAAAGTGAACATGATTGTGAAACTATACTTTTTTCTTTCTTATTTTAAAAAGAAACTCAATTAAAGACAATAATGTGCAATATAACAACCATTGTTGAATACCCTAAAAAGGAAAGAAACCTAGAAATGCTTAGCCCCCCCAGTCTTACTGTATTTTATTTATTTATTTATTTATTTATTTATTTATGGTGGAACCAGGGATTGAACTCAGTGCCTTGCACTTTTATTCTACTGAGCTAATTAAAATCTTTTTTTACATTGGAGGCATTTTATTCCTGTTGAATTCGGACTGATTTTGTGTTCTTTTCCCATTGGTTTCTGATCTCGTAATAAGTAGAGTAAGTCTTTGTCGAGTATGTCTTCATTTCTGGGGTATACGCTGTACTTTTGACTGAAGAAATTCTTTCTTGGAGGGTAGGAGAATAGCAGTAGCAACTGGTGAGGATAATACAAGCTTTGGATCAGGAAGGCTTCCTTTTTCCAGTGAAGAGTGTAAGCTTCAGTTGCCAGTGCTTGACAGGTCAGAAGCTTCAGAATAAAGATTGAAAATATGACTCCCCTGAAAGTGTATGATTAGTTGGACTTAAGATCAGCAAGGTCCATTGTAAAGTCGTCGTTAAGAGATGACATGTGACCTGCTGTGACTCCTCAGGTTCAACACTTGGGTTGAGCACAGGTTATTAACTGTGTTTTGGGTTAAAAACATACACCAGGCTAGTGACAGGTTTTACTTCTAAAGTATTGATCATTTATTCAGCCAACATCAAGCACCATCTAGGTTGGAAATAACAGCAAGAGCAGAAATTGCTCTTGTCTCCTAGAAGTGTTTCGTTTAGCATCATGTATGTTAAATCATAATTCAACCAAGTAGTTGCTTTTATGAACTTATAAAAAAGCTGTGGAAAGGGCTGGCCAAATACTCGGGATTAAAGAGCCGGCAAGCAGGCACAGGGTCCAGGGGTTTGATCCCCAGGCTGGCTGTGCTGGCCCCACCCCCGGGCGTGCTGAGACAGCGATTGAGACTGGGTGTAGTGGTGTGCTCCTGTAATCTCAGCTCTTGGGAGGCAGTAAACCAGTGAATGACTGAGTCTGATCTAGAAGTAAGACCCTGAACACCCTGTAGACCCTTCCCTAAAACACACACACACACACACACACACACACACACACACACACAGGCACGCACACACACAAAGAAAAGCTGTGGTAAGAAATTGGATCTGCCCAGGTATCAGAATTTAAAAGAAGTATTTTAAACAATTACAAATAAAGCATTTGATAAAGGCAAAATTAATGTGGTTTACAAAGTATAGATACTCACTTGGGTGTGGTGAGCACCTATAATCCCAGCAGTGGAAGGCTGAAGCAGGAGGTTCCTCGCCAGTTGAAGGCCAGTCTGGGCTACATAGTGAGTTCAAGGCCAGCCTGAACTACATAGCCTGACCTTGTCTCAAATTCCAGCCAACCAACCAACCAACCAACCAACCAACCAGCCAACCAACCAACCAGCCAACCAACCAACCAACCAACCAACCAACCAACCAACCAACCAAAAATAGAATGTGGAAACTGTCATGTTTCTCTCCATCACCCAGTGTGAATCACCACGTAGTCAAAATGAAACTCCCAACTTAAAAGATACCTGGAATGAGTTCATGTTTTGTAGAACTGAAGAATGAATTTTAGAAACAACAAAGGTTAAGAGCATAATATATTTATTGGGATAAGGAAAGCTGTTTGAGAGAGGGACAGAGGGGGACCCGAGTAGATTGCCTCAGAGTATGGTTTGGAACAAAGCAATTATTTTGGTAAGTAAGTTGGAAACTTAAGTTGTACTTGTTCAGATAGGTTAACTTTCTTACCAGGTTGGCTGGCTGAATATTGAGTATGTACCTCTATTTGGTCCCATTTTCATGGCTCAACAATTTACAGTTCTAGAGATGTACTATTAGGTAGTTAAGACTTAGGTGGATTTGGTTTACTGATAGTGATCTCTGGAAATGAAAAAACTTTATTGTGTGTGGTTTCCTATATATTGTGTTGCTTTCCTATAGATGAGGGTACTATCAGAGCAGTGCTTCAGTAAAGACTGGTTGTTGGGGCCGGGGAAATGGCTCCATAGAATGAGCGCTTTCCTGGTAAGCGCAAGGGCCTGAGTTCAACCCCCAGTTCTGCCAAAGGAAAAAACAAAAAACTAGTTATTTTTGTTTTAATAAGGGCTGTTTGTTACCTTTTGAGTCAAGTAGAGGGGTAAAAGTAAAACCAAAACCATTTTTTAAGAATTTCAGGATTAGATGATTTTAGGATGGGATGAAAGTGCCTCATGGTACCCACTTGCCTTATCTGTGAGACTTACACATCTGTTCTGCAACATGGCCTCTCCATGTAAACTCAGAGATGTGCATGATGGGTGGAAGGAGAAAATAAATTTCAGGACAATTTAGGAGTTATAATTAAGGTAAAAAGAGAACTTTTTGAAAGTGTGAAGAGGCAAATTGAGATTTAAGATGAGCACGATTATGTTTCCATTTCTTTAGCAGGTGTTTGAACCTTACTCTTTTCATACTTTGTATCAGTTTTGGTTTATATAGCATTTGACTTTGTTTTGCCTTTTCAGAGACTGAGGACATGACGCAGTTCTTTAGCTCCAGCTGTTACGAACCCAAAATAGGTCTGGGCTAAGACTGGACTTTGTGGCACAAATGATGGTTTGTAGGTTGTGGTTGTTACTCTGCCAACAAATAACTGTAGTTTAAAAATTATTTGGAAGCAAAGCAAATCTGGCTGTGACAAAAGAGGACCTGGCTGATTTTTTTTAAAACGTTGCTTTAGTGTGCTGAGTAGTTCCTTATGGATTGCTAAGATTAAAGAATTGTTTGGAATGAAACTGTTTTAGTTAAAATATTAGATACCAATATAGAATGGGAGAGTTGATGACTAAAATACTGCAGGAACCTTACCTGTTACAATCCCTCTTTCCCTTGGTTCCCATTTTTCTTTTTTTTCCCCCAAGCCCCCAAAATTGAAAAACATGAAATAGGCTTCAGAGAAAGGAAAATAAAAACTGGTAATTATGAGACACTTAATGTCCCACCACAATGGCTAGAAAGTACAGTAGCATCACTTGATACCTATGTTCAGAAAATGTGTGGAGGAGTCTAATAGTACATGAAATGAGGGGGACAGAGCCTCATTTGCTGGTCTCAAAAGTAGGTGAATTTCGGAGGGTCTTAAAGAATACATGAAAATGAATATATGAAGACAGTTTTATTATTATTAATGTATTACTACAGGGTCCGTAGGGTCTCACTGTGTAGATCAGACTCAGTGATCCTTCTGTTTACAGCCTCGCAAGCATTGGGATTACAGGCATGCGCCACCATACCCAGCCCAGACAATTTTATTATAAAGGAAAACATTATGTTAACTGGAAATATATCACTTGATGGACAAAGATTTATTTTGTTCTAAGGTTGTTAGCTCCTTACAGATTGCATTTCTTTTTTTCCTATCAGGACTCAAACTCAGGACCTTGCACTTGCCAGGCAGGCGCTTATGCAGCTGAGCTGTCTCCCGGGCCCCAGATACCAAGTATTAATAGAGACAGGGAGAGATCAGAAACCTTACACATGGCTGGTGTATGTATCCAACGAGTGGAAAAAAACATAGTTCCTTAAGTTGTTAAATGTAAAGTTACTATACTGACCAGCAGTTCTTCTCCTTGGTGTCTACCTAAGAGGAATGAAAACAGATCCATCTACACAAAACCTTATACATGAACATCGTCTGTAACAGCCAAAAGGTAAAAAATACTACAAATGTTCCTCAACTGAAGGATAAGAAAATGTGGTTTATTTGCACAGCACAACTTGGTCATGAAAAAG
>NW_004524620.1:14598095-14606962 GCF_000260255.1 Octodon degus | reverse complement strand
AAAAAAAAAAAAAAAAAAAAGAAGTGAATGCTGCCTCGTGGGCTGTCCAATGGAAAGGAGGCTTATGAGAACGTGGTATGGAAAGAGTAAATAAAATCTGAAAGGCACAGTAGATACTGTGAAAGGGAAGGAGTCTGTTCAACAGGAAATTGGAAGGAAAGGAATAGGGGAGATGTGTGTGTGCATGCAGAAAGGTTGTGTACTTGTGTTGCTGATTTCTGCTGGGGAACAGTGCATGTTCAATTTTTTCTTTCTTATCCTTTTTAATTTCTTACAACATTTTTTTTTCTTTTACTAATTTTGCATGCTTTCATCTGGTAATGTGAACTAATTTTTTTTTTTATGATATATTTGTTACAGGGTCTCACTGTGCAGCTCGGACTGGTAGTGATCCTCCTGTTTTCAACCTCCCCAGTGCTGGAATTACGGGCGTGATGAATTTTAGTCTACTAATTTATTGAGACTGCATACTAGTAATTTTCGTAGTTCAGTAACATTTGGTGTTTTTAAGGATAAAAGATCTATTACATTTCACCTTTTCATCTTCCTCCATTAACATGTAGTTTAAATCATATATATGTATCCCCCAATCCATGTTTTTAATATTCTTTCTGTGTCTGATTTTATGGTAATTTAGTGAAATATATGGTAATACAAAACCTGTAGCACATTTCCCCAGTAATTTTATATGTATGTATGTATGTATGTATGTATGTATGTATTTTAGGGAAGGGTCTACAGGGTGTTCAGGGCCTCACTACTAGATCGGACTCATAGTGATCCGCCTGTGTACAGCCTCCCAAGAGCTGGGATTACAGGTGAGTGTGTGCCACCATGCTCAATCCCAATTGCCATCTCAGTGCACCCTGGGGGTGGGGCCGGCATGGTAGGCTTAGGGATGGAACCCTGGCTCCTGTGCCTGCTTGCCAGTGCTTTAATCCACTGAGCTATTTGGCTGGCCCTCCCCAATAATTTTAAATTGCTGAGACCTGAGGGAGGAGTGGGAAGGTAATTCTTGGGGAGGGAAAACTAATTTTTGTTAAATATGATTATAAAATAAAAATGACTATTTAAATTTATAGTATTGAAGCCCTTGGTTCTAAATGTGCTTATGGGTTCTGAGAAATCATGCTACTTAAGAAATATCTGCTTCTGTAAATTTAGCCATAGTTGTAGCAAAAATTTGTGAGCTTTTATAAGGATCTGAGTGTAGTCATCAAAAATACCATCATACCCTTAGCTTCAGAAGCCAGTGTTGGAGTGGAGCTATATAAGCCCTTACCACCTCCCCTCCATTAATAGCTCCTTTGGTTTCATCACCAGGGGTGGGTGTGAAAGCAACTTGTTTAAAATTTTGTTGCCCTTAGGGAGTGAGTGACTTAAAATTCCCAAGATACTTTTAGAGCTGATTCTTGGTCTTGGGATGATAGAACAGACCTCCTGGTAACCTTTCTGGCTGAACTGAACTTAAATGCTAGGGGAATCCTAAGTAAAAAAATTTTTTTTAATTCTCACTTTTTTGAGTAAAGTATTTAAAATTAAAAACTATGTAAGACTATAGTGTCATAACTGAATTATGTGTCTCCCAATTCATGTTTTTATGCTCTAAAAATATGGCTATATTTGGAGTCTTTTTTTTGAGATAGAATCTTTAAAGAATTAAAATGAAGTGAAGGTCTGGCACCATTAAGCCAGCCAGCATGGCTGGTATCCTTAGAAGACAAAGAGGTTAGGACCGGTAGGACATGAAAGAGCAGGTGAATGCACAGGAAGGCCAGTTACAACGACTCAAGGAGAGCCACCTCAGGAAACCATCCCTACTGCCATTTTCCTCTTGGCTTCTGGCTCCAGAACTGTGATAAAGTGGATAACTGTGGTTTAAGTGACCCCACCTTGGCCCTCGTAAACTAACACATGCAGTTAAACAGATTATTCTAGTTTGTTTCTAAAGCACATGTAAACTGGAGAGAGGAGATGCGGATCAGAAATAATCAGATGACGGAGTTCAGAAAGGATGCATTGTGAGAATAAAAATCCAGTTTCTCATTTAAGTTTATTGGGATATGCAGATAAGAGTAAGTGAAATGCCTTGTTTGTTTTTTATAGTAGTGGAGATTGAGTGCAGAGATGTTGAACCAGTGAGCTGCATGTTCAGCCCCATGCCCTCCTTTCGTTACCTGGTCTCATTATGTATCTGGTCTCCCTCACCTATAAATTATGAAGCCTCCAGCTTCAGCCTTCCCAGTGCTGGAATTCTGGAATTACAGGTGTATGATTGCACCAGGGTTATTTATTCCTGTTGCAAATTTCACCTGTAAATGAAAATATGTTACAGAAATTATTGGCTCACCAATTCCTATATTGTTTCTTTATTGTCTATTACATTTTTTCTTTTTTTTTTTTTTGTCATTTGGGAACTCATTTTATGTGTTTAGTCTCATCTTGCATTAGAACTATCCTTCATGTTGTTGCTACATAATTAAAAAAAAGCCCATCTAATCGATCTAATTGGTCTGGTGAGATGGCTCAGTGGTCTAAAGCACCTACTTAGAACAAGCTTAGCAAAGCACAGGGATCACAGTTCGATCCCCCAGCACCACATGCCAGCCAGCCCTGCCCCCTGGTGGGCTGAGCTGGCCACACACACACACACACACACACACACACACATAAATAAATAAAAAAAATAAAAAGCAATGGCTATGACTGCAGCTGTTTTATTGCTAAGAGTGAGTTGGTTGAAAAGTGGAAAAAAGTTTTCAATTTCGAATAATTGCCATAGATAAATGGGCCATTCAGAATACAGCGTGGCTGAGGGCTGCCTGAACATCACTACTTAACACCATGGCCTGGAATGCCATGGCCATCATAGGAAGAGCTCAGAAGCTTGAAGGCTTGGAGATGCCTCCGTCCTCAAATTCTTTTTACAAGTCAGATTTTCCATTGTATGCTAAAGGCACACGTGGGCTTTTTTTTTTTTTTTTAATAATTAAAACGGGGAATTTCAACCCTTATTTCTTAAAATATAGGCATTATTGTGTGCTGAGAAAGCAGGGGGCTCTTGCTTTGTTGTGTGGATGGCAATCCTGCTTTGAGTTCTGCCCTTGTACTACTGGCCAAGCAGGACCTCTAGGAGACTGCTTTCTTGTCTGCTAAGTGAGGAAAGACAGTTGAAAGCTTGACTCAGAGTGGTGGTAATATAAGTGAGCACAAAAATGAGATTATAGGATGATGTGTTGTAAATGATAAACTGCTGATTGTGTTTTGACTAAGTGTGATTTCAAGTTGGTTATAGCCCATCATTTTAGCCTTGAAGGAAGATGATTTTTATGATTTGTCTTATTGGTATTTTTGAAAGTTCCCTTGGCCGATATGAACCGATGGGGAAATCATTTTCTCTATTTGCCTGTTTGTTGGAAATATATAATGATTAAAATCCCAACTTTCATTTTTAAAATGAAGGAAATTAGCATACTCACATCATTTAAACTGTAGAATCATGCCTTTAACTTTGTACTTGATGTTTTAATCAAAGAATTAGCTGGCTAGAAATTTTGAAGGAAATTTATCAGATCTACTTAGGAAAGAAAAATGCTTTTGGTTTAAAAATAGATCAGAGGCTTCATTTGAAGCTGGTTTTTTTTTTTTTTTTTTAAATCAAAGGGTGTGGAGGATAATAACTAGAAATATTTTGTGTTTTGATCTCTCCTCCAGCCTTAGCCGGCAGTGTTGCAATAGAGGCCTGGATCACCGCGTCCAGCTTCACTCTTTTGGTCTGTATTTCCCTACCTACTGCTTTGTTCACTCACATAAATGGAAACCTCTCTCTTGAACTAGCAAGTCCCACTGTTTTTCTGCTGCTCCCTTATGCCTCTTGTTGTCTTTCTGGGAAAGAAAGAAGCAGAAAAACAAACCAAAACAACACAACCAAACCCAAAAAGCTGGTCACAGGTGATTTAAGGGCTTTCAACAGGAGTGTGATTTGTGACGTGTCATACTTTGAATAATTTGCTCATCTCAGCCTCCAGCTACATGCCCAACTTCTGCCCTTTCTCTTAGTTGGGATGTCAGCGTAGTTTACTTTCAGGAGTAGGATTTCTGTCCATCCCAGCAGTGTTCCAGGGCTCACGTCAGGAGACAGTGATGCAACAGGTGGGGCTGGAGCAGACACTTCAGGTCCAGTCTCTCCTTTTAACATCGCTGAATTCTGAGTGATCTTGACTTCCTGATTATAGCAGTATCTATATTTTTTATTTTCTGTGAAGCCTGATTAAAAAGTTTACCGTACAGTGAGGAACATGATAGTTTCAGCTCTCTAATCAGTTTGGTGAGTCAGGCTGATCGTGGCAATTCTTACTCACTTTTCTTGCTCTCAGTATGACCATTTAATGTTTCTCAGCCTTAAATACATTGGAAACATTTAATTCTTTAGTATTGTATAAGGCCCGGTATTCTGTGTTTCTGACAGGCAGCACAGGTAATCCCACCCCAGCATGACAATGAGACCACACTGGGAAACAATTGAGAACAGTGAGAAGGGCATCTTGCACATACATCACCAAAGAAGATATGCAGGTATCATGTAAGGATATGGAAACATAGTATCATGTGTCATTAGAGAATTGTTAGTGAAAAAAAAGCACTTAATGCAATAATACCTATTACAGTGGCTAAGATCTAAAACACTGCCAGCACCCAGTGCCAGACAGATGTAGATCAGTAAGAGCTCTCACTCACGACTGGTACACAGTGAGTCAGGCATGTTAGCAATTTAAAGATAAAGATACTCTTATGTGTTATGGATTGAATGCTTTCTTTCTTCCCTGATTCCTGTGTGGAAGCCTCAAACTCCAGTATGATTGTACATAGAGCCTCTGTGGTGATAATTCAGGTTAAATGAAGTCAGAAGAGTGAGGCCGTCATAGGGTAGGGTCAGTGTCCTCTCTTATAAGAAGGGATGGGATGTTTGTTGTATGCTAGAAATATATACAGTTGTAATCAGTTAAAACCAATTAAAGTTAACGAAAGCAAGAGGCACCCCCCATTTGTGCCGTTTGAGGACACTGTGAGAAGGGGGTTTATCTACAGGGTAGGAAGTGGAGGCTTTTGTCAGAAGGAGAATCAGCTGGCACTTGATCTTGGACTTTCGAGGATTCCGGTCTCTGAGCAGTTTCTGTTTTTTAAACTGCCTGGTCTATGGTATTGTGTTTTGGCAGTCTGAGCAGATTAATGCATTAGTCCAGAAATTGTGCTCTTGAGTACTGTTTATTCAAGTGAATTGGAAGCATGCCTACACAAAAGCTGCACGTGCATATTTATAATAACTTTAATTATAACTGCCAAAGAGTTTGTGGCCGCAAAGACACTCTTTTAGTAAGTGAAAGCATGAATGGGTACATCCAGAGAATGGAATATTATTCAGCAATAAAAAGAAATGAACTGTCAAACTACAAAAAGACATGGAAGATCCCTACATACATATTGCAAAGTGAAAGAAAGAAACTTCAAAATCCTACATGTTGTGTGGTTTCAATGATGTGACAGTAAAAAGATCAGTGATTACCAGGGCTTAGAAGGAGGAGGAAGGTCATGTCAAGTGTTGAGGTGAAGCAGGTGGAGCATGGGGTTTTCTGGGCAGCTGGACTATTTTGTACGCTGCCATCATAGTGGATAATGGGTATATACATGTCATTGTACACTTGTGAGAACCCACAGAAATGTACAAGACCAGGAACTGTAATACATATACAGGATGATCTTATCAGTTGTGACATACTAATAGGAAGTGTTAATAAGGGAAAATAGGATCTGAGGTAGCAGGGGACTGGGATGGATGAAGACTACTTTTTACACTCAATTTTTCTGAAACGTAAAACTGTTGTTAATGAATATTTTGGGTTTGTTTTGGAAGAAAAACTAATTAGAATTAATATAATTTAAAAATTAAAACTTTTTTTTACTGCAGTTGGGTTAAGAGATACAAGAATTTGTTCTGTTTTAAAAATAAGAGAGAAAAAAGAAAAAGAGAGACATTTTTAGCCTAGAAGGAGGCTCTCCTTTGCTGTGGATATGGAGAACTCAGATGCCTTGTTGTTGTTAATGATCATGTACAGAAATGGTGCAAAAAGTGCTATTTTTCTCATCAAATTGAGAAGCTAGCTCTGAAGAAATGCTGGGTGGTGTTTCTGCAGTATCTATTAGACTTGCAGTATTTCCTGTGTGGTGTATGGGAGATAACTACGGTGCTGTAGGTAGCAGCTGTGATAACGCCTCCAACTGCTTGGGTATTTTAGTTGTTGTCGCACTCCCCAACCCTGGTTCAGACCTGCTTTTTATACTGTATTCAGAATTGGAATCAACCACTCCAGACATTTAAATATTGCATTGTGTCTTTTACTTTAAAAAATTGCAAGTGGATTTCTAATGCGAATCAAAGAAGATTTGTTTAGGTTGCTTCTTAATTATTAAAGTGGCCTCCAAGAATTCCTCATTTAATGAAAAGTGTTTTGTAATTAGCAGATCAGAACATGACCATGGCTGCTGTTTATATTGTCAGAATGTAAATGAAACTTCTAAAGAGAATGAAAAGAATTTGCCTAACACCTTTAATTTTGTTTATATAATTCCTTTGCTTAAAAAACTCTGCTGCCCTCCTCTCTTCTCACATCACCGATAATGCTGAAGTAAACATGAACCTATCCCTTTCATTGTTGTGTCAGGAAACTTGAGAAATAGGCTGAAGTGCTGAAGTTTATTATATTTAAGTGAGATTGATGGTCCATCTTGCAAAAAGAAACTTGAGGGCTGGGGAGATAGCTCAGTAGAATAAGTACTTGCCTGGCAAGCACAAGGGCCTGAGTTCAATCCCCAGGTCTGAAAAAAAAAAAAAAAAAAAAGAAAAAGAAAAGAAAACAAACTTGACCTTGAAAGGTTTGCTCATCGTCCCTAAACCATACATCCACTGGTAAGTTAAACTTGAAGAAGCACTAGCAGACTTGGGTGTATCCATGGCGATCTTGAATTGGAATTGGCAATAATCCTTCTGTGTAAATTAACAGCTGCAGTGTTGCTTAGCTTTTATTGCTCCTTTGGAATACAGTTGTCTCTTAGAATCAGTGGAGATTGGTTCCATACCCTTTGGACGTCAAATCCAGAGGATGAAGGCTAGGGAGATGGCTCAGTGGAATAAGCACTTCCCTGGCAAGCGTAAGGGCTTGAGTTCAATCCCTGGTTCTGAAAAAAAAAAAAAAAAAAATCCAGAGGATGTGTGGTGTAGTATTTCCCTGTAACCTACATACTACTCACACTTACGTCCATTAAATCATCGCTAGATTCCATAGTGTATCTAATACAGTGTAAGTGCTGTAAGAATAGTTACTATATTGTACTGTTTAGGGAATGACAAAAGGCTGTCTGTAGTCAGTGTAGTAAATGTTTTACCCTAATTATCAGTGATAAAATGAGTGTGGATGTCTGTAAGTATTCTCCTTTAGGCATATTTGAGTAGTGTGCAATTGAAACATTGCTAAGCTTTGCCTCTCTGAAAGAAAACCTTTCAAGTCATCCCATTGCTGGGTGCTGTCTGCTAGCAGCTTCAGTCTTGTCTGCACCCTGCCTTGTACACAGACTGCAGTTTCTGGGTAAAATTGCTCCAAGTGCACGGATTAAAAAAATGTTCAAAACTTGTTTTATTGAATTCTTTACTGAATTTTTTTTTTACTGAATGCAGCCATCTGGGACTAACAAGACTTGGAGAATGTCCACAGAAGAGTGTTTTTCAGAAGATTTACTCGGATGTCCAAATTGAGCTTAAAGAAAAAAAATCATGTTAACTAACATGCAAGGTGTTTGGTATATCCTGTCAGTGTTGTTACAGCAATGAGACTGATGAAGGACATCCAAAGAGCATAGGGGAAAGAAATGTAACTCTGTCTGATATACCAAGTCCCATACTCTGAGCTCAGAGTTGAAGAATGAATTCTGAGGAATGATAGAGGCGAGGAGTAGGGAAATGTACTGGGCACAGCAGTGGGGGATAGGAATAGGTCCCAAATGCGCTGCAGTGCGCACACTTCTCAAAGGAAGTTTTATGGAGCAAAATCATGCAGTGATTTCAATGTGGATCAAAATTACAATCAACCAGTAAGATTACAAGTACAGCTGTTTTGGGGGAAGCAGGTCACCTGGCAAGTGTTGAGTGAATGTGGTCATTAACCTTTATTGATAATCTATGGTCTTAGTGTTTATTGTTAGTCTTAGTGGCAGTAGTGGGCTACAGAGGACAGCCCTCTCCTAATGGATAATTGTTTATTTATAGGGGAAGTCTCAAAAGGGTGGTACCAAAAATCTCATTTATTCCTTAATGGTGAAGTGTGTAAATCTGTCTTTAATCTCCTTCAGATGCTCCTGCAGCCACAGGGTTTTTTTTTTTTTTTTGTGGTATAGGGGATTGAACTCAGGACCCTGCACTTGCCAGACAAGTGCTTATTCTACTGAACCGATCTCTTCGGCCCCTGCAGCCACAGTTTTGATGCATTTTCATCTGGATTCCCTTGTGGGCCGAGCCTTGAGCGCCTGTAGTAGTTTATCTGACTAATTTAGCAGTCTGTAATAGTATTGCTAATTCCCATAAATGGAGAGAATTTTGACCTTTTCATTACTTTTTTCTTTTTTTGGCAGAACCAGGGATTGAACTCAGACCCTTGCGCTTGCCAGGGAAGTGCTTATTCCACTGAGCCATCTCCCCAGCCCCATTACTTTTTTTTTGTAAGGAGTTCATAGTTATTAAATGCAAAGAAGTAGTGCTCGCTTCGGCTGCACATATACTAAAATTGGAACGACACAGAGAAGATTAGCATGGCCCCTGC
>NW_004524620.1:14591599-14597760 GCF_000260255.1 Octodon degus | reverse complement strand
AATGTATGCAATGTGTTAATTATTGAAACTGTCCTACCAATTTGATTTGAAACTGTCTCATTGCTATTTGTTTATCAATAAAATTATGGAGAAAAAATTAAAAAAAATAAATGCAAGGAAGTAAACGTCGTAACATTTGTATTTATGACCACATGTGCTTGTGAATGAGTAAGATAAGCAGGCTTTGTTGTACTGTGAGCCTGGTAAGCAAGCCAGAGCTGTTGGGTTTGCTATGCTGACAAGCTAGGGCTTTGTGTAATGGGCCTCAGTGGTGTAACTGAGAGGAGCGCCTTACTACCTGGAGAGATTGAATTAGCATCTAAATTCATCCAGAGTCTGCCTCTTCCTCAGAGAGCAGGAAAGGTAGTGCCTTTCCTTTTCTCACCTGGGTGTTCTGTGCTTACCTCTGCGCAGGTTATCTGGCTGGAGCACTTTCTCACAGTCCTTGTTACCCAATCCTGTTTGTCTCACCTCTGTGTCCCTGACTTGGTTTTCCACTTAGGTGTCAGCAAAAGGATAGATGGAGCTAGAGGATCCACATTACATGCCCTCATGCTTTTTATACTTTGATATTCCATTTTTTGTATCCTTTTCAATTAGTTCATTCAGAGGTCAGGATTATTGTTTTAGTTATCTGTTTTACCTTGAAGGAATCAGTCCACTAAAAATATAATGCAAGCCATATTTGTAATTTCAAAGTCTCCAGTAGTTATATTTAAAAAACTAAAAATATTTAAAGTTTATTGTAACTATAATTTATTTAATGTACTGTAGCCAGAATATTATCATTCTAGCATGTCTTTATATAAGTACATAATTTACATTTTTTGTACTAAATCTTCTAAATCCAGTATGAATTTAGGTTTCATAAAATAGATAGCTGGAAAATGTAGATTGATTTTACTTTAATTGTCCCAAATATATTCAACAGGTTTTCTAATAGTTATTAGATTCAGATATATATATATATATATATACTTTTTGAATTGGTTATATTTTTAAAAATTTAAATTAATTAAAATAATAAAATTAAAACTAGTTCTGCAGTTACACTAGACACTTTTTTTTTTTGGTAGAACCGGGGATTGAATGCAGACCCTTGTGCTTGCCAGGAAGCGCTTATTCCACTGAGCCATCTCCCCAGCCCCTACACTGGACATATTTTAAGTGCTTTGTAGCCACATGTGGCTGGTGGCTCCTGTTTTGGATATCATACTAGTTCTTTATCTGACTCTTAATTTCATTTTTTTCTTTTTTTCTCATTAATAACTTTATTGAAAACCAATAATATTATATAGCAAATTGAAAAGAGTAGATAAATATTGAAATGTGAAAGATACAAGATGTAGACAGTGAATTTTAGAAAAATATTTCTTGAAATGAATACATTTCATGAATTAATAATAGATTGCACCTTGTAAAAAACTTATTTACAAACTTAAATGACTGTAACAATAAAAATTGTATAAAATAAACAGGAAAAAGTTTTTAGATCAGTCATATAATAGTTCACTCTGTGTCAAAATCAGGAAACATGTTCTTTTTCAGAAAATTAAATATTAAAAATTAAAAATTTCAAAACAGTTCAATTAAGAAAAAGTTTTCATGATAGTAAAGAATTACTAAGAGTAAAACATAACATAAGTACTGGAATGGCACATATATGAGCAGCACTTCTAACAATTTGGAGATAGGATATCACACAAAGTTCTAGTATGTCGTGCACATGGACAGTGTCCGTGACGCTTACTTGTGGCCAGGCGTCACTTGTGGGACTGAGCTACTGCTATTTCCTTGATATCCACCCTGTAGACTTGGACAGAATCGTGCCCCATAGGGTGCAGGAGAAGTTCATTTGTATAGTATGCTGAGGGAAATTTTTGCTGCTGTATACAAAAGAATAATTGAAAGACTGCTTTTGTATACCCCTTTTTTCCCTATGTTTAATTGTTTGCCCAATTTGGTGGGTTCTTTCCAGTTTCATTCATGGAGTTGTGGTCATTTTGATCCCTCTCTAGACTATCTTTTAGTAATCTTTGTAGAGTTGGCTTTGTCATCATGAAATTCTTTAGTTGTTCTTTGTCATGGAAGTGTTTCATTTCTCCATTATACGTGAAAGAGTTTTTCAGAGTATATTACTCTGGGTTGGAATTTGTTTTCTTGCAAGACTTGTAGTACTTTTCTTCATGTTCTTCTTGACTTGATGGTTTGTGAAGAGAAACCTGCCATTATTCTAATGGGTTTCCCTTTAAATGTGATCTGTTTCTTTTCTTTCTTTTTTCTTTTTTTCTTTTTTTTTGGCAGAACTGGGGATTGATCTCAGGCCTTGTGCTTGCCAGGCAAGCGCTTATTCTACTGAGCTATCTTCCCAGCCCGTTTCTTTTCTCTAGCAGTATTTATTTATTTATTTATTTATTTTTGCGGAACCGGGGATTGAACTCAGGCCCTTGCGCTTCCCAGGCAAGTACTTATCCTACTGAGCCATTTCCCCGGCCTCTAGCAGCTTTTATTATATGTCTGGGTGTGGTTTTAATTGGGTTGATGTTATTTGGAGTTCTATATGCTTTGGTTACCGAATATCAGAGTTTTTTCCTCATATTTGTGAAGCTTTCTGCTATTACTTCTGCCCATATTCTTTTTATATCATTTGTATTGACTCCTTCTTTCTCATTGATGCCTGTTAGTCTTATGGTGTTCATCTTTGCATCGTCTTGTAGATGTTGAATTATTTTTTCCTGCATCCTAGTTGTTTTTAAGAGATCTTTTCTTACCTTTTCACTAGCTGCAGTGGAGTCTTCAAGGTCTGAAATTCTATTCTTGCTTTCATTCAAACAGTTTTGCCAGCTTGTGATTGAAGTTTTTGGTTTCTTTTCCGGAACCGGGGATTGAACTCAGGCCCTTGCGCTTGCCAGTGAAGCGCTTTTTCCACTGAGCCATCTCCCTGGCCCTCTGATTAAGGTATTAATTGCCCATATAGTACTTTGAATCTGCTTCATGCATTCTATTTCTTTCCTATGTTGCTCATTCAAGGATTCCATCATTTTTATATTCTCCTCTATTTTTTTTTATCAGTGTCTTTTTAAGAATCACTTAGTAACTCCTTTCATTATAGTTCTCATTTCTTTTTTTACTTCAGAAATTGTTTCTGGTGGGGCTGGGGAGATAGCTCAGTAGAATAAACACTTGCCTGGCAGGTGCAAGGTCCTGAGTTCAATCTCCAGGACCACACACACACACACACACACACACACACAATTAATTCTATCTTTTTGCAGTTGTTTTTTTACTTCACTTTTTTTTTTTTTGGTATTTTTTGTATTTTTTAGGGAAGAGTTTACAGGATGTTCAGGGTCTCACTACTAGATCGGACTCATAATGATCCACCTATTTACAGCCTCCCAACGGCTGGGATTACAGGTGAGTGTGCGCCACCACGCCCAGTCTCAATTGCCATCTCAGTGTGCCCTGGGTGGGGCCTGCATAGCAGGCCTGGGGATGGTACCCTGGCCTGTGTCTGCTTGCAGGCACTTTAATCTGCTGAGCTATTTGGCTGGCCCTGTTTTTTTACTTCAGATGCTATTATTTCAGAGGTATCAGGTGTGTGATTTCCAATTTCTTCTATGCTACTGTCTGTGCTATTGTTCTGGGTGGGCTTGCAGCCTGAGAATGCCTTTTGCTCCTTCTCTTTTGTCAGTTTGTATAGCAGTGTCTTCTGACCTTTGGTGTAGAGCTTCTCCTCCAGGTGGGTGTGGCTTGGGTCTGGCCGCTGTGCTCCTCTTCATCCTGCTGCAGCCCTTGGAAGTGAAGCTTCTGTGCCACTCTGGCAAGATGTTCTGCTCCTGGATCAGCTGGTGGGTCTTGTGTGCAGTCTCTCTGCAGGGAGTTCTTACCCAGGGTTCCACACCGGGTCTGTTTGATGGAGGAAGTTCCACTCACACTTAATTTCAGATAATGAATTTGAGATTAATGACCTTTCATCATGCTTCCAAACTACATAAGACAAGCTGTAATTTCAGAATGATTCACAGATTTGAATACATTTTATGTGGCAGATATGACCAAATAAGGGATCACTTACCTAGACTTCTTTTTAAAGTTCATCTGCAGTCTTTACAATTAGTGAAGGCTGGTGGAAGAGTCTGGAGAAGAATCCACATCTTCTCAAGTGTTTCTTCTATTGTGGCAGAATCTAATCAGTTCCTTTGCTGTAAAGTAGTTTTTATAATGATAAGGACATAAAAGAACCATTGATTTTTGGCTTAGTGGTATATATATTTCTGGATTCTCCCAATAATAGCATAGATTGGCCAGTTTTAGCAAGAAAGTGTTTCATGTAGGGAATTAGGTACACAGTGTATCTTGGAGAGGCTGGGAGGGCCGCGAGCCCTGGGCTGCATCAGGAAGCTGAGCGTTCAGTAGCCTCCCAGTTGTCCTAGGAGGTTCCATGGCCCTGTCTGTAGTCCATGTGGCCAGCTCATTGGCTTTCAAGTGTGACGCTAAGGGCTGGATAGGGGGAGGTCAGTATCTGAAGCTCAGCCGCATGCTGTGGTGTTTCCTTCTGCATTCTGAGTCTCCTCCATGCTCCTGCAGAGGTGCTGCTGCAGTGTGCAGTTGCACAAGTGTTGCCCCTGCACATGAAGGCCAGGGATGTGCCATGGTGAGTGTCCGCTCACTCTATAGTTGTGCTGAGGGGATTTCATTGAGATGTTGGAAGGTTAAATAGCTTTTATTGAAAATAGTGATTTTTCATATTTAATGGCTCTTGTTTCTCTTACTTAAGATTTTGATGACTGTCCATTTTACTAGACCCTTCTGCATAATTGCCATAACTTATCTTTTTTACAAGTTTAATATTAATTTAATATTTATTAAATTAAAATAATTTAATATTATTTAGGTACACATAATGATCACGTTCTATAGAGAGTTTGTACTGTGCATGATGTAGCTTGATTCTTCTTTCTTGCTCTCTGCCTCTCCCTTCAGCCCCTCTACACCATTTATAAAGCTCTGTTTCCTTACCCCCATTCCCTTTTACTTTTGAATAGCTCCTATTTCATAACATCTACTGTACATTTTGGTCCTTACTTACACCTTCGGTTTCTCACAGCAGAGGGATAGTGTGGTATTTACACATGTATGTCAGGTTTATTTCACTAATGATTATGGTCTCAAGGTCCATCTATTTAGCTGTGAATGTCTCAGTTTTATTCTTCTTTATGGCTAATACTCCATTGTATAAAAGTCTTTTTATTCATGCTTCACTTGCTAAGTGTGTGGGTTGTTTCCAAGATTTAGCTATCACCATGTGCCCCTATAAACATGAGTGTTCATGTATTCTTATATCGCTGTGGTATGATGCATTTAATTTTTCTCAGATCACTAGAAGGGGAATACCTGGGTTGAATGGGACTTTTTATTTTTGAATGGAACTTTTAATGCTAGTGTTTTCAGGATTTCCATAGTGGTTGATCCAGTCTACAATCCCATCAACATTGGAGAAGAGTTCCTTTGCCCCCACATCCCTGCTAGCATTTATTAGTTGTTTTCTTGATGGTAGCCATTCTTTCTGGAGTAAGATGGAATTTCATTGTTGTTTTAATTTGCATTCTTGAATGACTAGTGGGGTGGAACGTTTTTTCATGTATTTATTTGCTGTTTGTAGTTCTAAAAAGTGTATCCATCTTCTATGCCCATTTTTGGATTGTGCCTTTGAATTTGGAAGGTCTGATTTTTATCATTTCCTTGAGACAGGGTCTGACTGTGTAGCCCAAGTGGCTTCAGATTCATAGTGATCCTCCTGCCTCAGCCTCCCAAATGCTGGGAGTACAGGCAGGTGCCACCATGCTTGGCTTTTAGTTTTTCTATTTATTTGTTCGTTTTTAAAGACTAAAAATGTTTTTAAAAGCATTAGAAACAATACACAATTTTGTTAAAGTAGTAGGAATTTTTTTTTCAAAGTTTTTTTTTTTTCCACTGGATTAAGGACAATTTATTGTTTTTATGTACAGAAAACTCAAAGTACGCTTAGCCCAGTTTAGTGGCAAGCTCTTTAAGCCTTCGCTTTCTCCAGCTTGGCAATACGAGCCACAGATTTTGGACCCAGAACGTTGCCTCCCCAGTGACGGCGGATCTCATCGTATCTGTCATTGTAGTTGGTC
>NW_004524620.1:14584660-14591044 GCF_000260255.1 Octodon degus | reverse complement strand
CTTGGGCTGGATGTCCTGTCCAATGCCAAAATTCTTTGGCCTCTTCTCGAACAGGGGATTTACCACCTTCTTGGCCTCCTGCTTCTTCACGACAGCAGGGGCCGGGGCCACCTTCTTGCCCTTGGCCTTCTTCCCTTTCGGCATCTCGGCCGGCTGACAGAAAGAGCTCAAAGTTTTATTGATAAACAGATAGCAATGAGACAGTTTCAAATCAAATTGGAAGTACAGTTTCAACAGATATTACACTGCATATATTCTTTTTAGTGGTTAATTGCTGTGCAAGATGCGGACTTGTGATCCTATTTACAAACACCATTAGAACAAATCATTCTGTTCATTAAGAGGATGCAACTATTTATCTATCCCAACCTCTTTGAATACACAGATACAAAATGGACATTCATAGACATACCCCATTTTTTCTAAGTTCCATTATTGAATATTATAGGTGAGTGGTAGGAATTTGATAATAGTTGTTGTATTGTATAATGTTATCTTCAAAATAGTTGTTTAGGTTACCAGATATATAAAGCTGCAAAATTTGTTTAGAAAAATTGTAAGAAATTAAAAATTTAAAAGAGAAAAAAATTTTAAGCATTAACTGCACCTTTCAGTAGACCAGCAGAAGTTAGCAGCACAGCTATCCAAACTCCTGCATATATACATAAATACATCCTTTCCCTTTCTTTCTTTTGCCCTTACCAGAATAGGGAAAGACGCAAATTCATGTAAATAGAAATGAAAAAGGTGAAATTATAAAAATCCTGCAGAAACGCAGAAGACCATCAATACCTACTTCAAGGATCTTTATTCTAATAAAATGGAAACCACTAATGGAATGGATAGATTCCTGGATACATATAAAGTACGAAAGCTGAATGAAGAAGATACAACAGTTCTAAATAAGCCAGTATCAGTCAATAAAAGTCAAAATATAATGAAATCTACTGACAAAAGCCAAGGCCCTGACAGAATCGTAGCTGAGTTCTACAAGAAATTTAGAGAGGCTCTACTTCCATTGTCCCTCAGACCCCCACCCCAATCAGACTTGAGACCTTGTGCTTGCTGCTGAGCTATATCCCCAGCCCATCTCAGTCTCTTTAATGAAGTTGAGGGGGAAACAGTGCTCCCAAACACATTCCTGAAAGCAAGTATTACTCGGATACCAAAACCAGGAAAGGAGCCAACCACAAAAGAGAACTATATTCCTATTTCTCTAATGAACATAGATGAGAAAAAACTTCAGTAAGATACTGGCAAATAGCAGTAAATAATCTAGAAGAGACCAAGTGAGAGTCATATCAGGGATGCAAAGATGGTTCAGTATATACAAATCAATAAGTGAAATACATCATGTCAACAAAACCAGACATTATATGATCATCTCAATAGATGCAGCAAAACACTTTTGACAAAATCCCACACCCATTCATGATAAACACCCTAAAGAAATGTAAATGTCCCCAAACTGAAAGCTTTCACACTAAAATCAGGAACAAGAGAAGGATGTTCACCGTCTCCACTCTTACTCAACACAGTCCTAGAAACTTTGGCCAGAGCAATTAAGTAAAAGGAATAATAATAGAAAAAAAGTTCAATTATCATTATTTGCAAGTGACATGATACTCTACATAGAAGACTCCAAAAACTCCACCAAAAGTCTTCTAGATTTAATAAGCAAACTCAGAGTAGTATACCTGGATACAAAGTTGACACTCAAAAATCTGTAGAACTTCCTGTACATGAATAACAGACTCACGGAGAGAGAAGTCAGGGAAACAAAATAGCATCCAAAAAAATGAAATACCCAAGAATCTATCTACCAGAAGATGGAAAAGACCTCTCTTCTCTTGCCTCCCTTACTCCCTCCTTGTCTTCCTTTCTTTCCTTTTTGAGACAGGTTTTCACTATGCAGTTTTCATTTGCCTTGAACTTACTCTGTACCCCAGGTTTACCTCAAACTTGTAGTGATCTTCCTGCCTCAGCCTCCTGAGTAATGGAGTTAGGGGCCTGCATCACCACATCTGGCTCATTTTTATTTTACTTTAAATAATAAACCGTAGCTCAAAATTTGTTGTCGTTCCTACGACCAGCCAGATAGCTCAGTGGATTAAAGCCCCTGCTTAGGCAGACGCAGGGGCTGGGGTTTGATCTCTGGCCTGCTGTGCTGGCTCCATCCCAGGGGCAGGCTGAGACAGCAATTGAGACTGGGTGTGGTAGTGCACACCTGTCATCCCAGCTCTTGGGAGGCTGAAAACAGGAGAATCACTACAAGTCCGATCTACACAGTGAACCCTATAGACCCTGTCATAAATACATTAGAAAAAAAATTTTTGTCCTAAAATTAGTCACATGTAATGAGATATCTATTGATTTTTAATTAAGAAACTATCTTCTAGGAAGTTTTTAGACATACATGTTATTAGTAATTAATTGCCATGCTGTGTAGTAGAGCTCCAGAATTTATTTTTATGTAATTGAAACTGCCATTTGACCAGCATGCCTGCGGCCCCTCACCCCCACCACTTTCCCAGCCTAGTAGCCACCATTCTACTCTGCTTATATGAATTCATCTTTTTAACATACCACTTTTGTGGGTGTGGTGGGACTCTGAGGCAGGAGGATCACCACAAGTTCCAGGCCAGCTTGAACTGCAAAGTGAGTTTAAGGCCTGTGACGAAAACCTGTCTCAACAAAGACCCAAAACAAAAGAAAATAAAACAAAAATATTTTAAAATTAGATTGTACAATTTTTATCTGTTTATGTCTGATTTCTTTTAACTTTGTGTAACATCCTTGGCATCATCCTTCTTAAACCCAACGATGAGATTTCCTTTTTTAAGGCTGGAAGGTATTCCATTGTATATATAAACATTTTCTTCATCTCTTCATCCATTTATGTAGGTTTTCTATCCTGGCTGTTATAAATAAGTTACGGTGAACAGGGAATATAGGTATCTCTTGAACATACTGATTTCTTTTCCTTTGGGTATATACTTAAAAATGGAATTACTGAATTATATACCAGATCTTTTTTTTTTTTTTTTTCCTTTTTAATATATTTGGTATAGTGTTTTGCTATGCCTCTCAGACTCCTGGTGATCCTTGTGTTTCAGCCTCCCCAGTGCTGGGATGATGGGTGTGCACCACCATGCCGGGTCTCAGTGCCTTGCTCAGAGTGCCCAAGGGCCCAGGGCCAGCGTGGCATGTGGTGCCGGGGATTGAACCCTGGTTCTTGCACTTGCCTAAGCAGGCACATAGTCTGCTGAGCCATAATTTTTAAAATTTTAATTTTTTTTTGCACGTTTTTGATGTCTTAAAGAATCTCTATACTAGTTCCAAAATACCTATTTTAATTATGTTCACAAGAGCAATGCCACAGGATCCCTTGTCATCTTTGACTTTTTGAGAGAAAACATTCCAGACATATGTGCGATCTAATTGTCATTCTCACTTGTATTTATTTCCTTCAAAATCAGTGATGTTTACATGAGTATTTCTTCATATTCCTGTTGGCCACTGTATTATCTTTTTCTGAGAAATTTCTCTTCAGGTTCATTGTCCATTTTTTAATTGGAGTTTTTGTTGGGTTTTTTTTTTTGCTGTTCATATATTTTAGCTATTAGCTTATCAGATGAATAGGTTGTCTTTTTACTCTGTTGATTGGTTTCTTTGTTGTATAGATTTTAGTTTGGTGTCATCCCATTTATCTGTTTTGGCTTTTGTTGTTGCTGCAAATTTTGTTGAAAAGTTAGAGGCTTTTGCTGGAGGTTGTAAACTCACCAGTATTTGTAAAATCTTAGTTAAAACTATTTCTTTACAAAGTTAAATAACATCCTGTGAAAATCAATTTGTTTCTAAAAGGATAATACATATATATGTGAGTACCTGTAGTGGGTTTTTGTTTTGTTTGTGTAACTAAGTAACTGTGTCTTTCTCTAATACAGTGACAGATTTTCTGTTTTCAGTGAGTAACAAAGCTCAGTTTTTTAACTTAGCAGGAAATACAGTCTAGCAATTGTGTAGTTTACAAAGTGTGGGTATGACTCATCTTCAGGCAATGGCTTTTTCAAGTTACACTTAAAGGTCAGAGTCTCCTTAGTCCTTAACCCTGCCTCTTGTAAGTGGGAAGTGAGAGTTGAAAGAAGGGAGAGAAAGGAGAAGGAATATGTTGGGAATGGATCCAGATGAATTTTTAATCTTGAGAGGTATTTTAAGGGAGAACAGTCAGTATTGCTTCTAATTTTGAAATATCATTGGTAACCAATTTGAGATTTAATTGTATTTCACACTGTTGTGCATCAAAATTGAATCTTTAAAACCATAATTTTAAATGATTTTTCTTTTCTTTTTTCTTTCTTTGTTTTTTTCTTTTTTCTTTTTTTTTTTTTTTTTTTTTTTTTTTTTTTTTTTTTTTTTTTTTTTTTTTTTTTTTGTATTTTAGGGAAGGGTCTACAGGGTGTTCAGGGTCTCACTACTAGATGGGACTCATAGTGATCCACCTGTTTTCAGCCTCTCAAGAGCTGGGATTACAGGCATGTGCCACCACGCCCAGTCTCAGTTTCCATCTCAGTGCACCCCCGGGGCTGGCAGGGCAGGCCTAGGAATCAAGCCCCCAGCCCTTGTGCCTGCTTGCAGGCGCTTTAATCCACTGAGCTATTTGGCGGCCCTTAAATGTTTGATTTCTACATCACGCTGACAAAAACGACATGGAAAAAATAGGAATCTAAAATTCCTTTTTATATTCAGGGCATAAGTGAATGTATATCTATGTTTTGTTATAGACATGCCACGACTTTTTAAAACAAAAATAGCTCGGAGTTATTAGCTTAGAAATTTTTAAAACTGATAGATCAAGTTGTTTCATGTTTGTTTGAAAGTGTGTGTGTGTTTGGCCTCATTAATTTTAGTCTCATTTCTTGCTTCTTAGTGAATAACTTTGCTGTGAAATGCTGTGCGTCTTCAGTTGTCTTTTATTACTACAGAGCTGGTAAGGTTGATGGAAGATAATTGAGATGCTTTGACTTGATTTTTGGGATTTTTTGCTCTCCTCACTGTCTAAACAAATAAAACTGCTGGCTGCTTACAGTTTTTTGTCTTTGGACAGATACAATCTTCTGTCATTTTTCATAGTCTATTATCAAATCTAAGTGCTAGTATTTTAATTGGGAAGTTGGTATTGAAAAAATCAAATGCCAAAGAAAGCCCATCTGAAAGTCCAATAAAGTAAAATTATAGCATTGCAAAATAAGAGTCACTGAACTAAAACCTCACAATTTGAGGATCTTTACTATAAAGATGTTATTGTGTGAGAAAAAGGGAGAGGAGATAGCTTGTGCCAGCTGAAACCTATTTGAATCACACATAGGGAGCCAGGGTGTATTTTCCCTCATTCTTGGAATCTTGCTGTACAAGTCCCTGCACTAAACTACTTCCTATGAACTGCCGATCACTGAGCTGGGCGCTTTGTATTTGAGTAGGTACTGTGAGCTCCCTTTGCTGGGGACTGAAAGTGAAGTTGGAAATGGTTAAATATTTTCTTTTCCTCTCTTTTGTTTTTTGGTACAGGGTCTCACTACACAGCTCCAATTCATAGTGATCCTCCTGTCTCAGCCTCCCACAGGGTTGGGATTACGGGCATGCACCACACCTGGTTTCAATGGCCTGCACCTAGGATTCTGGGGCTAGCATGGCATGGATATGGAGGATCGAACCCTGGTCTTTGCACTTGGCCAGCAGGTGCTTAGACTGCTGATCTATCTCTCTAGCCAGTGGAAGTGGCTGGATGATGAAATGCTTGAGAAACTTGTATGCAGCAAAGCTGGGTTTGGAAGTGGCCCCTTCACTCCCAGTCTTCTCTGTAGCTGGGAGGGCACCCACTTCTGTAGCACTTATTCCTTGAATTTTAGGCTACCAACATTGGCACCGTATTTTTTGTAACATAAAGCATAGTTTCAGATATCTTGTAGGGAGTCCTTTGTGGAATGTTTCTAATACTTTTCAGTCTCCAAAAAGTCTTGGGACATCTTGGTGACTGTTGTGTTTGGGTGTTAATAATTTGAGAGTAGAGATGATTGCTGTTTAGAATGGACTTTACAATCATTCATTTATATATTTATTTATTTATTTTGTGGCTGGCTCAGTTCACCCTGCAGGTGGGGCTGGCGTGGCATGTGGTGCTGGGGATCGAAGCACAGTCCCTGTGTACTTTGCTAAGCTTCCTAAGTAGGCACTTTAGACCTCTGGGCTATCTCCCTGGCCCTCATTCATTCATTCATTCATTTTGGTACTGAGACTCAAACTCAGGACCTTGCTCTTGGAAGTCAGCTCCTTGTGCTGCTAGAGCTATCCCTGGAGTCACAATCTTTTTTTTTTTTTTTTAAT
>NW_004524620.1:14539875-14584560 GCF_000260255.1 Octodon degus | reverse complement strand
TTTTTTTTCCATTTTGTATTTGGTACTGGGTCACACTATGCAGCTGGGACTCGTAGTGGTCCTCCTGTTTTCAGTGTCCCCAGTGCCGGGACTACAGATATGTGCCAACCACTCCCAGAGTGGGTCGCCTGCTCAGCACACCAGGGGCAGGGCCCTCGTGGCATGTGGGACTGGGGATTGAACCTTGACCCTTGCGCTTGCCAAAGCAGCTGCTTAGTCTGCTGAGCTATCTCCCTAGCCCTCTTTTGTTTTTTTTAAATGTGTTTAGTACAGGGTCCCAGGGTCTCCCCACACAGATAGGACTCTGAATGATCCTCCTGTTTCAACCACCCAAGCACTGGGATTACAGGCGCACACCACCATGGCCAGTCCCAATCCCCCCCCCCCCATGGCGGGGCTGGCACAGCATGCACAATTTTATTTATTTTTTAGGGAAGGGTCTACAGGGTGTTCAGGGTGTCACTACTAGATTGGACTGCAGTGATCTGCCTGTTTGCAGCCTCCCAAGAGCTGAGATTACAGGCACGCACCAGCATGCCCAGTCTCAGTTGCTGTCTCAGCGTGTCCTGGGGGTGGGGCCTGTCCGGGGATCCAGTCTCTGGCCCCTGCACCTGCTTCCAGTGCTTTAATACACTGAGCTATTTGGCTGGCCCCACAGTCATTTTTAAAGAAGGAGTGAAGCAAGTTTTCAGTGAGTGACATGGAATTGGTGTGTCTTGCAGCCTGTGGACAGCTTCAGGTCTATAAAGCGGCCTGTGCATATTAGCAGGTATTGACTTCTCATAGGCTCAGTATTTGTGCCCTCAGATTGCCAGTGTACAGCGCCAGACACATACGCTGGCTGAACATGTAATTCTTGGTGTATTCCTTTCACAGTATTCCCCTCTCCTTGATTCCAAGGATGGATAGGATGCATATAAATGTTACTCATGATTTTGGGTTACATTGAAATCCAAGGCTGTGGTTAAGTCTATAGTGGGAATTTTTTGAAGTTAGATACATTTTCTTCTTGCATTTGAGAACTTCATACTACTTTTCCTGAGGTGTCCTGAAAAACAAAGGCATGATTCTCACACTCTTGGTTAGAGCCCTAGTCCACCTCTAATTTATTTAAACTCTCCTAGCTTTGCTTTCTTGTAAGAAACAAAGAAAATATTTATACTTCCTGTCAGGGTTATGGAGTGAATTTGATAAAAATAGGCTCGATTTATTTTGACATAGTAAGAGTTTGAGCAACTGTAACTAAAAGGGGGTGGGATAAACCTTTGTAAACATGGCATTTCCTTTCAGGAAAAAGAACTTAACTTGTTTTATCTTTCGTTGGGAGATTTTTCTCACACTCTCTCCATCTGTACTAGTTGCGTCCTCGGGCTCCAGGCTCACGCTGCTCTCTGGTGCGATGTGTGCGCCTTCACACACACATTCTGAGCCTTGTAAGTGCGGTTGTCTCTGAAGGCATCCAGAGCAGAGCATTTTGCCAGAAGCTTTGCAGTCACCTCACGGCAATAGCATGTATTAATTTTTTGGCTGTTAAAATAGTATAATTTTTGTCAAAAAGCTTATAGAAGAAAGCCAATTTATCTAGAGTTCCTTCCCCAAAGAAATCATTAGTATTTATATTTTGTTATATATACTTTCAATGTCCCCTCTTTCCATTGCTTTTTATTCTAGAAATTAAAAAGTTCAGAAAAGTACAGAAGTACAATAAATAATTACACATTTTATACCTGATCTTTTTTTTTTTTTTTTTTGTATTTTAGGGAAGGGTCTTGTTCAGGGTCTCACTACTAGATCGGACTCCTAGTGATTCTCCTGTTTACAGCCTCCCAAGAGCTGGGATTACAGGCGTTCACCACCAGGCCCTGTCTCACTTGCCGGCTCAGCGCACCCCGGGAGTCGAGCCCCCTGCCCCTGGCGCTTTAGTCCTGTGAGCTATTTGGCCCGCCCTTCCTCTCTGTCTTGCCTCAGTCTCCCTAGTGTTGGGAGTATAGTCATGCACGGCCATGCTCTGTGTGTCCTAAACATTTTATCATTTAAACCAGTAACTCAGTAGCATATGCTTTTAAATTTCATCTCTGTTTTTAACATATAATCCCTCTTGTACTTCAGGGTCTATCCAAGTGTTCATTTCTTATTACTCTGTGTAATTCTTGGTAGCTAGGTTTTGTTAATTTGGAATTATTGAATATCCATAGAACTGCTTACTCCAGGTCAGCTTCTTGCTTGTACCTGAATGCTCGTGGTGAAGGGCTGGAGGAAGTATTTTTGGTGGGTGCAGGTTGGTGATGGGTGGAAGGAGTTGGTGAAACCTGTCTCCTCTTTCCCTCCACGGAGGAAGTGCTGTTAGCTTTCAGGGATAGACTCCGAGCCCGTGTGGCTGTTCTTGTTTCTGAGCTGGCGATCTGCATGGTCAGTCTGCTCCCGGTCTCGCGTGTCATGGGGCAGCGAGTTGTTTTGTGCACTGTCTACAGTTTCTTGGGCGCAGGTGTCATTTCAACCAGTTGATTGTTGTGCTGAATAAACTTGATAAAATTGTCATTTTATGGGCTGGCAAGATAGTTCAGCGGACTAAGTGCCTGGTTAGGCAAGGGCAGGGACTGGTACCACATGCCACCCAGGCCCCGTGCCCAGGTGTGCTGAACTGGGTGGAGTCCTAGGCATCTGAGCTGCATAGTGAGACCCTGTACCAAATATATTAAAATGGAAAAAAACATTTTATATTTTATATTATCCTAGAAAAAGTTAATGGAAAGTTGAATTTGTGGTCATCCCATATTTAAATAACTGGAAAAACCAATTTGTTCATTTAGTAATATATGTTACTATGGGTTATGTATCCAGGGTCTTGATCACTGGGCCCGTTCTTTAAATCTGGGAAAAGATGATACTGTGGCTGGGGCATTTTGTTGACCAAGGTGTGGAAAGTTATGCTGACAAGAAAAAGGCAACCTGGTTAAGACGCACTGAACTAATTTCAGTGCTTATATCTAAGGGTTGGCTGAAACAGTTTCACCTAGAAGACTTTTCTGTGTCAGTATTTGTTTGGATCAGTTATTGCTTGCTGACTTTGGAAATTTGAGATTGCGACTACCCAGGCTAACAAACTTTTAAAAATAAGAAAAAGTAAATTTATACACAAGTATTTATTTGTTAAGTAATGTTAAAAAGTTGTACTCATATAGCTATAATTTCAGCTGTTTTGATTATGGAAGCCTGCTTATTTTGGTTGCTTGGAGAAAAGGCCCACCTTAATTTTGGTTTATTTCAACATGGATATTTGGTTCCCTTGAGCTAAGACTCTCTCTCTCTCTCTCTCTTTCTTTCTTTCTCTTTCCTTTTTCTTTCAGCAGTGTCTTTTTTTTTTTTTTTTTTTTTGCGGAACTGGGGATTGAACTCAGGCCCTTGCGCTTGGCAGGGAAGCACTTATTCCACTGAGCCATCTCCCCGGCTGCCCACCTTAATTTTAATTGTTGGCTACATAGCTTTACCACATAAGTATTCAAGACTTACTCATTTGATCCCAGTCACCCTTGAAAAATATTGGAGTCCCTCACTGTCCCAAGGTTCATGCCTCTTATCCCTGTGATCAAATAAAGGGAGTGTGCTGATCTGTTTCCTGTCTCCTTGTTGTCCCTTCCCTGAAAGAATTTCAGTGCATAAACTGTTGTAGTGACACCTTCCTTCTGATTGATGCCAGGGACTTTTGCTCAAGTGAAGTTAGCAGTGTGTAACATTTTGCACTCAGTAACTGTCAGTCTTGATCACTGTGTGCAAAGAGCTTCCAGGGAAGGGTGTGTGCTCAGGATGATGTATTACCTGTTAATTTGTTTGCTGAAAGATGGGCCCATATATTTAGAATGACGACAGATCAGAATATTTGGCTAAGTGTATCAGTCAGTGTCTCGTTTTTCAAAACCTGAAGACTTCTCAGACAGGCTGCTGTAAAGATGCTGTGCCATACAGGTGGATGTTACTTGCTAAGTTTTCTTAGGTTTATGCATTCAAAAAATTAGGAAATTTGCATATCCTAATTTGGGTAATGAGAATCAAGGTCAGTTCTTTTTCCTTCATGTGCAAGTTCTATTTGCTATTTCTGAAAATGACATTCACTTTTCTCTTTGCAGTGTTAGACAGGGACATCTTTAATCCCGTACAGGAGGTCAAGTACAGAAATTTGTAGGTCTGACAACTCTTTGTTCTCTCTATCCATAACCAAGAGGTATAGACAAGGCCTTCACTGAAGCGGAAAGGGCAAACAAAGCAAGACAGCTTCTCACCCAGTGGAGAATCTCTGGGTTGTAAGAGGAATTTAACGGCATCATCTGGGGGGCCGGGGAGATAGCTCGGTAGAATAAGGGCCTGAGTTCAATCCCTGGTCTCCCCCGCCCCCAACAAAACAAAACCAAAAACCATCACCTGAGAAGCCAGAAAAGCAGGGTTATCCTTACCCACCTAAGGAAGCTACTTATTTTCAATGTCCTTGTGAACTTTTAGAATTCAGGAAAGGCTGAGGAGATAGCTCAGTAGAGTAAGCACCTGCATGGGCAAGTGTAAGGCCCTGACTTCAGTCCAAGGTAGCACAAAAAAAATTGAAGGCATGTATTTAGTGTGGCTTATTTGAATAAACTGTCAAAGAAAGGAAGGGAAAAGGCCATTTTCAACAGTTATTTGCAAAATTATATAGTGTCACCCCTTTGCTAAGAAGGGTTGTGGCTTAGGGAACAGCAAGATTAATGTGTGAGTGAAAGTGAGCTACCCCTATTGTAGCTCTCCTGTATGCAGCAAGTGAAGGAGAAAAAAGTATAAAGGTGCTTCAAAATTAGCAGATCAGATTCCAGGCAAACTGATTAATGCTGTTTCTCATTTATATGCTATAGATTTTTCACCAGCACTAAACTTGCAATCTATGGTTTATATGTTTTTAAATTTGGAAATGATCATAATGGAAGGGATAAAGTTTCTCCCTTCAGTTCTGATGAGGTTGCTTCTTGGAAACTTTTGGCAGCCTGGCTGACATTGCGAGGTGCCATGCGGAGTGGGTCTCCTGCTCTTGTTGTGAGGACTGGAAGCCCTTCTTTCAGAGGTTCCTCCCTTGTCACCTGTTCCATCACATCCAGTTGTAGGGAAATACATTTTCTGGCTGTTAGTTTTGAAGAGTATTGTCCTCTCTTTGGAAGTCAAAATGATTAGTTCTTTTGACCCAGTCACCTTGTGCATACACTTACTGTGTAACTCTGTGTGTGTGTCCCGGCAGAGATTCTTCTGTCGTTTAAAGTGTTTACTTTTTCCCTGGTGCTCCTCAGTTGCATTTGTAGTTTCTTTTGTTGGATTTTTGAGTATGCTTAACCAGTTTTTTTTACCCCCATAAATCATCTGTGCTGGTGCTGAGTGTTCTGTGACTTTATACTTAGGAAGTTTTTTTTTTTTTTTTTTTTTTTTTTCCCCGGAACCGGGGATTGAACTCAAGTCCTTGCGCTTGTCAGGGAAGTGCTTATTCTACTGAGCCATCTCCCCAGCCCCTGAAGTGGTTTCTTATGTCTTGTTAGTGTCATAAATGAAATTTCATTTTTCTTTGCGTACTGTGTTACAGAAACAAAACTTACTTTTTTGGTTTTGGAAGTACAGTTTAACGTGTGTGGTACTGGGTAATATAAGAATTGATAGCAGAATTCAACTACCTTTAAAATTACTTAATTTCTCCTGACATGCGATAGTTTTGCTGTTGGTTTTATGTAGTCACGGACTGGAAAATCATGTAGATTATGCAACAGGTTTTGTTCTGCAAGCTGCAGAGTTGTTTGGTATAAAGAAGTAGCCTTTTTCACAAATATGACTGCATTACATTGTAAGTATTGACAGACATGATTTATATATGGTCTCGAAAATAAGCAGTATGAAATGAGGTATGAAAGATAGTCCATGTAAAATAAACCCTGATCCACAGAGGATATTAAAATTTGTTTCAGATCTTTAGTTTTTTACCTCTAAGCATCTGTGCGTGCATGCACGTGCGCATGCGCACCCTCCTCCCACAGCCCACCAAACAAAACAAAACAAAAAAACCTTACGTTTTTCAGAAGGGTCAGAGTAATGCACAGCAAGTAGGACAGTTGTAGTTGTTGGTCTGTCCCGAAGCCTACAGAAGGTTCTGATTTCATAGGCAGAGATAATTTGTTTTACTTTGTATACCATATGGTTTTACAACTGCAGAGATCAAACAGATTTGTGGATGTAAACTGTAGTTCTGTACTAAAAAACTTTGAGTCATGTGGCGATTTTCATAAAGTGTTGGAATCATTGATGCTGATCAGGTCTGTATCCCTTGTTTTTGTAGGCAAGTATGGATGGTGGATTTTATTTGGACACAGATTGTCACCTGGAATGCAGAATTTTTATTTTATTTTATTTTTTTAGTGGAAATGATTAAAACCAGCTATCCTTAGCATAGAAGAGTAATAGCTCAGAGGCTGCCCACGTGGTCTTTAGAAAATACAAGAGTTTCCTCTTAGAGAAATTTTAATTACACTAATTTTTTAGGGGGATGGTCTTCAAATTCAGTTTTCTAACTGCTGTTTTTAAAAGAGGAAAAGCTGACAGTGCGCCAGTGACTGGCCTCTTTTAATGTCTGAATGTGTGCACTCTGTACTGTGGTCACGGTACGGATGTGTTTTTTAAATACACCTGTTCAGTTTATCTAAAGTGGGTACATGTTCCTGGTTCCTTTCTTTTTCTAATTATAAATTTTAAAAGGGTATCCAAATTTATCTAAACTGTTTTCACTTGTACGTGTAAGACTCAGTGGTTTCCAGGGCTGCCCTCTCCACTTGAAATGCCCTCTTCTGTGAGAATGCAGTGCTTTCCTCTCCCGGTCCTGGAATTTTAGGTAAAATCGTATTCTAGGAAAGCAGAATCTTCAGATTCAGCTGCTGCTACTGCTGCTTCTTTCTTTTGTGCAGGGTCTCACTCACTATGCAGCTCGGACTCATGATCCTCCTGATTTCTGCCTCCCTAGTGCTGGGATTATAGGCATGTGCCACCACGCCTGGACTCCCATCGCCAGCTCAGCGTACCTGCGGGTGGGGGCGGTGCAGCATGTGGTGCCAGGGATCGAACCCTGTCCCCTGTGCTTACCTGAGCAAGCACTTAGTGCAAAGACTCAGCTTCTTACATGATTACTTTTTCTGGGGGAATAACTTGGATATTATTTTTTTTTGTACCAGCCGTCACTATTGTCATAATTAATTCTTTGAGTTTTGCTTTACTTGGCTTCCCTGCTGTTTATCTAGCTTCAAAATATAGGGACTCTTTTTCTTGTTTTCTGCTCTATTTCCAACTCTTGTCTCACAAGGGGTGCTGAGTGATATCTGTTGAATATATGATAGTATAGTATAAATTTTGCTTACTTAGTATATTTAAGTAGAACATTTTCCCTTTTGCTAGTTTTCGTATAGTCTTCCAGAATAGTGTTTGTGCTTTTTTTCTTTTTGAAATAACTGCACACTTTCTGCTTGCATATACTCAGAAGATCTAATGACTGAGTTTTTTTCTGATTTTTTTCACATCAGCAGTGTGTGATAGTTACTATTTTGCTATTTTTCAGACAAGTAATTTCCAGAGTCTGCAGCATTAATAAGTAGGCAGTAATGAATTTTTATGTAAACTTGGTATGTTTGTCAGTACAGAGAACAAAATATGAGGCTCTTAGAAAATGCAAGGGCTGGTGAGATGGCTCAGTGATCTAAAGCACCTACTTAGAGCAGACTGGGCCAGGCAGAGCACAGGGACCGTGGTTCAATCCCCCAGCACCACATGCCAGCCCGCCCGCCCCCTGGTGGGCTGAGCTGGCCACACACACAAAAAAGAAAGAAAGAAAGAAAGAAAGAAAGAAAGAAAGAGCGAGCAAAATCCATGTCATCCTCTCCCTCTCTTCCTGAGGAAATGGAGGACAAAAGGAACTTACCTGGGGCTCACTGAAGTACAGTGAGTTGTGTGGTTAGTAGATGAGTCCCTTCATTCTTAGGCAGTACTCTGCTGCAGAACCCTTGTATTTGGCAGGAAGCCATCAGACTTTGCTGTCCATAGCAGACATACATAAATAAGTGTTCTCTCTCTCTGTGTGTATGTGTGTGTGTGTGTGTGTGTGTGTGTCTTGTATTCTTTCAGGCCAATGACAAGAAGAGATGTCTAAATGCGAGGCACATAGTTCCTTGTGTGATTCAGGTGGGGATGGCACTCACATTAAAAGACACCATTCCCAGTGCAAAGTCATTGAACAAAGACTGAGTGGCAGGATCTGTCACAAAGCCTCTCTGCCTACTGCTATAAAGGATTTGGACTTTGGAACAAATATGCTCATATAGTAAACCAAACAATGTGTTTGGGGATAAGGTTGGTCGCATAGATCAAGTAAGTTGAGGTGGAATGCCAGACAGAAACTTCTGTCCTATTGGATGCTTTCTTTCCTCTGAACTCCTGCTCTGAGTGGAAGCTGGCTCTGTGGTATTCCCTTATGAAAACAGCTTGGGAATTGAAGTGTGAAGCTGAATACCACATACGTTAGCCAGATAAGCTGAGCTTTTCCTGTTTTGTATTGCCTTTTAATAATAAAGGTCACTCCACCATTTTGGTGTTGGGAATTTAATATAGGGAGAATTGCACTATGTATTTCCAGCACCCCATCCCTTCTTAAGATTTAAAAAGAAATTTTGAAACAAGACTTGCTCAGATGACCAAGCTGACTTTGAACTTAAGACTCTCCCACTTCATCCTCCCAAATGGCTGCTATTTATAGGTGTGTGCTGTGGTACTTGGACGGTTTCATCTGGTGAAAACACACAAATCTATTTTCCAAAGGATGATTCCTTCCTCTCTTGCTTTTGGTACAGAAATCTTCCTTAAAAAATACACATTTATATCAGTATTTTAAGTAGAATCATAATGTGAAACGTAACACATCAAGTTGTTTATAAAAAGCCCAGTTAGGGCAGTTGCCAAGTGAGGAGTGATTCCTGAGGAGCCCCTTTTTTGCTGTGGCTCCTTTGGCTATAGGTGGACAGGGAGCAGGACTTGGGTCCATCCTCAGCCTCCAGCCTTTTGTCTAGGGAAAAGAAAGAACAAGCATACAATGACCACATTAGCCCAGCGAGACCCGCTGTAACCTCTCCAGAGGGCTGCGTGTTCTTCCCTCGTTGTGCGTGCAGTGCGGGAAGCCTCAGATCCAGGGCAGCTTTCAGTCGCGGTTCCAGCTTTGTGAAGACAGAGCCTGCCCAGAGAAGTGCTGCCAGTACGACCCTCAGCACTCCTACGTACAGCGAGTAGGAATGACGTTTACTAAGTGATTTTCTGGGCTGTCTTCTAGGTGGTGGTTTTAAACTGCAGGGCGCTCAAGGAAACACAAAGGAATATACATGTACTGAACTGAAGTTAGTCCCTTGAGGACACAACGCTGGATTCCGCCATAGGAGATTTTGAAAAGATTTCAGTGTTTAAATATTGGTGGAGTATCATGTTTCCATATGCATAAGTGATTTTTCTTTTAAAAATTTTTGTCTTTTAAAAATTTGTGACTATTTTATAGCAATCTGGAAGAAATACGCTGCATGGTGCTCTCTGGGATTATCTGGTCTCAGTATTTTAAAAGTTTTTATAATCTAATCAATAAACTATCACTGATGGATAATGTAGGGCCCAGCAGACTAAAAGTTTTTCTTGAGTCTGTAAGTGTAAGGGTTGATCTGTTAACAGAGCCTTCGAAGCATAGTGATTATAAGAATTTGTATATCCTGTTCCCTGTTATAAAGGAATGCAACGTATCAAACACTGTAAGACTTGTGTTTATAACTTTTGTTTTCTCTAGGTGCATCATTAAAATGGTGTCTGTAAGAAAAGAATTCCATGGGCATTTGTTTAAAAAATGCATATTCACCAGCTGTGTTGGTGCATGCCTGCAATCCAGCACTGGGGAGGGAGGCTGAGGTAGGAGAATTTTGGTGAGTTCAAAACCAGCCTGAGGGCTGGGGAGATAGGTCAGTAGAGGTCCTGAGTTCAATCCCCGGGTACCACAAAAACAAAAAAAACAACAACAGAAACCAAGAGGCATCATAAAAAAAAAAAAACATAACCGTGCAAAGGGATAACCCATACTGGTGGGCAAGAAAAAATGATGTAACTGTACAAAACCAAAACCAAAATCTACTGCAAGAACAAACAAACAACAACAGCAAAAAAAAAAAAAAAAAACAAAAAACAAAAAACAAAAAAAAACACAAACCAAACCAGCCTGAATTGTATAGTGAGACAAACAAAACAAAGCAAATTAAACAGATTTTTGATCTTTACCTCTCACTGAGCCGGACTCAGGGATCCAGAAATCTGTGTTTCACACAAACATCTATTGTGATTCTAATGCTCTTTATTTTTTGTTTATTTGAGGAACCAAGGATTGAACTCAGAACCTTGCGCTTGCCAGGGAAGTGCTTATTCTACTGAGCCATCTCCCCGGCCCTCTAATGCTCTTTAATAAGGGCTTGTTCTCTGACCTGGCAGCAGAGGCTGTGCACAGGCTTACATTTAGTTACACATGAAGTTTGGGTTTATAGGGCTGGGGATGTAGCTCAGCGGCAGAGTGCCTGCATAAGTGCAAGGTCCTTAGTTGAATTCCCAGTACCAAAAAAAAAAAAAAAGTTTGGGTTTATTGCACTTAAAAAGCTACATGTCACCATTGGTTTTCAAAGGTACATCCTCAAGGCCTGATTCTGGATTACATTTGTTATGGCAAGTGATTCATGAGTTCAATCCCTGGTTCCGCAAAAAAAAAAAAAGTAACTTCCTTTGGAAAGCTGTGATTGTGGGGTGGGTGACGCATGTTGTGGTGGTTATTGAAACCGTTTTCTGTGTTTGTATTCCTGCCCTGGTGCTCTCCACGGTTGATGCTGTACTTCTCTGTTTGTGCAGTGTCTTTTTCTTCTTATGGCTGTCGATCACACAAATAACCTGGTGGTGAGCGGGCAGTGGTGTCTGTATAAATCTATCTCTTTATTTAAGAAAGTACATTTTGTGCAGTTACATAATTTTTTCTTGGCCACCAGTATGGATTATCCCTTTGCCCGGTTATGTTTTTTTATGATGCCTCTTGATTCCAAGATGTGGAAAAGCCCTAGAGATAGAAAGTTACGCCTTCTCATAGGAATTTCTCTTCAGCACTTACTCTCTCCCTGTATTTGTACCGATTTTTTTTTTTTAATACAAAAGCTGAAGCAAACTTGAAAGGTGATGGTGAAATTGCTTGTTAGTAAAAATATCCTTACTCATGTTTCTCTTCCTGAACCCCAGTTTATTTCTGTAAAGTTTTTATGGAGCTGATTGTTTTCACTAGCTCTTTCCAGGAAGGTGCAAATGTGATTTGTGGATAGTCTTGTTTATTCCTTTCAGCTAAGTCACAGGTCTGAAATGGGTAAGGGAAGGTAGCTAATTACAGCACTCTTGAGCGTGCAGTGAAGTCTGGGCCAGGTGTGTGGTAGAGCTGATAGTAATGGTGACAGAGTAAAACCATGTATCAAGTAGCGCTTTAAGTTTTAAGGATATGTGCTCATTTTTTTTGTTTATAAATAGACCCCGTCCAGGGACTGTTGATTCTAATTTATGTATTATAGAAAACAGAAACTGAACCATAGAAAAATGAAGACCCCTTCTTAGGCAGACGCAGGGGTCAGAGTTTGATCCCTGGCGTGCTGTGCTGTGCTGGCCCCACCACTGGGGTGCGCTGAGAGGGTGAATGAGACTGGGCATGGTGGTGTATGCCTGTAATCCCAGCACTTGGCAGGCTGAAAACAGGAAGGATCACTACAAGTCTGATGTATGTAATGAGAAGGAGGTTTTTTTTGGGGGGGAGGCTGGCTTTGGCTGCCTTAAGGGTGGGTCTGGAAAGGCATGGGGAGCTGGGAATTGAACCATGGTCCCCTGCACCTGACTGGGTTTGCCCCATCAGGCACTTAAACAACTGAGCTAACTTGCAAACTCCCCAAAGTTGAGAATGATATATATATATATTTTTTTTGCTGATCTGTGTAATGAGACCGTGTAGACCTTGTACTGAATACATTTTAAAAGAAAGAAAGAAAAGAAAGAAAAAGAAATTGGCTTACATTAGAAATTGCAGCGCCAAAAGGCCTGGGAGATGGCTCAGTAGAATAAGTACTTCCCTGGCAAGTGCAAGGGCCTGAGTTCAATCCCCAGTTCTGAGAAAAAAAAAAAAAAAAAAAAAAAAAAGAAAAGAAAGAAATTGCAGAGCCAGACTTCAAAAGCAGGTTGCTTGCCACCGTATTCCATCTGTCCCTCTCCATGGTGCAGTGTATTATTCTGCTGTTTTCAGATTAGCTGCTTGTAGCACCTGAACAGAAGGTGCATCAGGGAGAGTGGTGGCCCTTGAGGAAGGTCTTTGGCAGTGTAAGCAGAGGTGAGGAGATGGGACTCTATAAGGTCCCTGCATGAAGTGAAGTTCTGTGGACTTCTAGCCAAAGATGCAAACTGAGGTGATGATACTAGGTAACTCTGGGTGGGGAAGGTAGGTGGAAACCTTCCTCTGAATGAAAGTAGACAAACTGCTGTCTGTGCAGCTCTGTGGTCTTCAAATCTTGTGCCGATATATAAATATTTATTATAAGTTTAGGTGTTTCAGAAGATAATTGTGAGAGCATATTGTAAAATTGATGTTTAAAATAAGCTTTTTACATGATGTGTTTAAGTACAGCTGATGAAAAAAGTCTTACATTTTCTTACTGGCTACCATTCAGTTAAAGAAATCAAGTAGAAGTGAAGTGAATTGTGGTGGGACATGTCTGTGATTTCAGCTATTTGGGAAGCAGAGACAAGAGAATCCCTAAGCTCCAGGCAAGCTGAACACTTGGGCAAGCCCTTGCCTCTGAGGGCCGAGGAAGTGGCTCAGCGTGTGTATGGTACTCCGGAGTTTCTCATCAGCACAGCCAAATCCTCATTTCCATCTCCATCTCCATCCTCATCCCCCGCCAAAAATATTGAGCAAGCTCTTTAGTTGGAACTATTTCTTTAGTTTTATTCAAATTTGTTTTTATCCCCTTCCTCCCTAAATTTTTATTGTAATACATCATGTTTCTAAGTCTTTTATGGCTTATCATGTCATACTTAAATAGTTAAATGTATGAAATCAGAAATTTTAAAATGTTCTGTGCCTACAAGGATTATTCAATATAGAAGTTGTTTGAACACTTTATTAGTAGAATAGTTGATAAAACATAATAGTATGCATTCTGACAAATAATTAATGCAAGTAAAATGTATCTCTTCAACCATGTGTCTCATGTCTGTGTAAACATTTCCCTCTCCGCTGTGTTTTTTGTCACTGGATGATGAAGGTCTGATGTCGTGTATTGTAGCTCTTTTTTATAGACTCAGGCATCCATCTTCAAAATCAAAAAAGATGATGTTGTAAAGTCAGTTCTTCATGCTCTTTTTGAAATTACAGTCTCTGGAAATAGTCACACAGTGACCTGTTTTGGCTGAGGACAGAAAGATTGGATCCTCCTCCAACTTTGCTGGAACAGTCTGACTCAGGAAAGGATCTGTTCGCATGCATGCTTTGGATGTCTTTGTTTCTTGGCATCCAGACCCCTTCATTTCCAGTGGCTCCTGGGTTTGTGCTCTGCAGGTTTTGTATTCTGCCGACCATGTACCCACTGAACTGGGGGGGAGGGGGGAATGTGGTGTCCCTGCTCACTTCAGAAAATGACAGAGGACACCTTTGTGTGTTTAAGAACTCTATTTCTAACTTTTAAAAATGTAGGTTGGGGGATAAAACACATCTGAACTTACTCAGGAAACTGATTTTTAAACCTAAAAACTGTTTGTAGCATGAAAATAAATGAGAGAATCCATCAGTGTGGATTAAGAAGATGAGTTGTGAGGTCAGGTGGGTAACCTTCACAGGAGCACTGGCCTACGGGGAAGCTGCTGGAGTTGGGGGAAGCTGATGGAGGGGCTGCTGCCTTGTGCTGTAACAGTTAGAAAAGAGTAATTAAAATTAAGATGAAAAATGGTTCCTTTTAGTCTTACGTTCACTTTCCGCTGTTCATTGAGAACAGGTGTTAATTGAGCTGCTCCCCTTTACTGAGCAGTGAAGCAAAACACTTAATTTACATTTTCAAAACTAGCCATTTTTAGTCTCTTATTGGTTTATGTAGGAACAAACAGAATACCTTGTGGCAGGCATATTCTTGGAGGGGTACAAAGCTGTAGAGATCCATATGGGGGCACATCAGTCATGATGCACTTTACGGAGGGTAAGCAGGTGTCCTTGGCAGTAAGGTAAGTCAAGTCAGTTAAAGATTGAAAATATATGTAATTAGCCATGTTTTGCTGAACTTCCTTTTGTTGAAAATTTTGTCTAACAAATAAACTGATTTTCTTTCCTGTTATATTACAACAATATTATGTTAATGTTCTATGTGTGTTTTATTCTTACCTATTTTTGGTGGTTAGTAATCTTTTTTTCAAATGAGTTTTAAATAGGGACAGGAGCTCAACAGTGGAGCTTGGTTTTTGTGACTGTATTAAAAGCTTTCCACTGCCAGAGCACGAAGAGAACTTGTAGCAACCTGCACCGACTTGGAGGCTGCCGGGGCCATGAATTTCCTTAAGTAACAGGGAACAGAGGTCTTTAAAAGTTTGTGAACTGCACTTTTTTAAAAGGTGAAAGTAGTACTGTACAGGAAATTAAGTTTTGGGGTGAGGAAGTAGAATTGGTCAGGTTTAAATCATTAATGACTTTAATGAGGAGTTACATGAAAAACATTAGGCAGAAAATAGGATACCAGGTAAAACCATAAATGTAAGATTTATTCACCTTGAGCAAACAGTATTTGGAACTGAACAGAGAGGAAAAAGAGAAGCTTTATGTGGAAGGAACTGATTATCATTCTCAAAGGTGAGGAAGACTGGTGGTGGATCATGACCCTTGACTTGCATTTCTTTGAGAATTGCCTTGACTCAGAGCTGTGATTTTAGTTTAGTTTTCCAAAATGGTGTGAATGTTTCTATTTGCATATTATAAATTTAAAAAAAAATAGCATTCCTTCCTTTTCTTCTAGACACCAGAAAAGTTTCTAATGTAGTTGTAAAAGTATTTAGTTACATATTTACACTCTTGTCTCCTGTCTTCTAGATTTGTAAGATAAGAATGTTTAAAGGGTCAGGTAGTTTCGCTGGCTTTCCTAAAGAGGGCCTGTGCATATAACCGTTGACATTGGAGATGAATTTCCGTCGTGGGCACGGGATACACCGCATTGCAGAGGAGGCCAGAAGGTGAGCAGGATCTGACTTAGTCAGAATATTCATTCCAAACACTGGCTGGTCACGGGGTGCTCAGCGTGCCGTTCGGTGAGAGGTGTGGATGAACGGCAGTCAGGTGGACCTGAGGGGCTCTGTGCTTCGTGACGTGGCACGTGATTCTCCGCTGGCGTCTTTCGGAGCTGTGCATGCATTCATGCTCAGACTAGGACCAGTGTCTCCTTGTGAATGTCAACACATGTTTTTCTAGAGTGCTTGGAGGAGCAAGTAAGATGGTTCTTTCCTTCACCTTTGTGAAACCTGTTTTTACAGAGTTACACTTAGTGTAGAGAAATGAGGACTTCTGTTTTAAGTGGTGTTTAAAATTACTTCAAGGTTCATGAATTTAAGGTATGAAAGTGTGAGCATAATACAGTACAAGGACTGATACTGATTCTGACCTATGGTGGTGAAAGAAAAACACCCACTAGTTATGATAAAAGGCCAGTTTCTCAGATGTTCTCTGTACTTTATGGATGTCCACTGCAGAGAACTTCTTTATTAGAAAAGTGTCTTTGTGTATGCTTTTGAATTGGGGGCTGTAAATCTAGGTAGCTAGCTTGTTTCTCTTTCTTTAGCCTTGCAGCTTTTTAGTAAACCTATAATGATGTATAGGTTTTACTTTTACAAGGCTCACTGAAACTGGTTTTGTGTTTTGCGCCCTTGCCAGGTAAGAAAAGGTGGATTATGGGAATAGCACGTGGATGTGAGCTCCCCAGTGAATGCTCTGATTTTCCTTTTTCTAAGTAAAACTAAGGTTTATTTGGAGAACAAGAACAACTGCATTGTTACCAAGAAAAACATGATTATATAATTTGTGAAGAGAGCCAGCTGTTTGGGGTCTTGAAAGACAAGCTTATCCTTAAGCTTATCCATCCACTCTCCAAAAACATTTGTTCTCTCCCTATGAATTCTTCACCTGCCAGGCAGGGAGATACCCTAGCAGTCTGGTTACTGGATCATCTAGTAGTAGACTGAAGTTGTTGCTGTGTAAAGGTGAGTGATACTGACTTTCAATTGAAAAACAGATTTGATAGCTCAGGAAATTAAAAGAATAGATGCAGCATTTGCTAACTTGCACGTCAGTTCTACTTCATATAAACTGGGTAGTCTTCTGCAGCTGGCTTAACCTTGTCTTTTCTGTATTAAGTGGTTTTATGAATACATTTTTTAGTATGTTGTAAGAGGGCTCTGATATGACTGTAAAGTTCTTTGCAAATGAGATTTCAAGTAATAAAGGAAAATTCTAAGACATCTTTGCTATTGTTGCTCGCTAACCTCCCATCCCCCATATGTTTGAGAACTGATTGGAGTTCTGTAAAAGGAAAGTGTTTATGGTGTGTCAGGGAAAAAAACCAGGAGAAATAAGTAATCCATAAACTTTACAGTAATAAGGGGATCCGGGTGGGTGGATCTGATGACTTGGCAGCTGAGAGAGGGAAGCAAGTATAACTGTTGATTTTATCAGAGCAGGTTGAGTATTTGTGTGTGGACATAGGGGGATGGCATTGAATACAGACTTAAAGATTAACATGCATTTCAGAAGGCCAGAAACATCTGCTGGCACATAAGTTATCTATAGGTAATTTTTCTGTGTTATAGGATGTGCCACTAATGTTAAGTAAAAATAGCTCTGTTACGATAGGAAGTTGCAATAAACATACAATATGGTTTGCTTGCTTTCATAAAATGTGTGTCTTAGCATGGGTAGTTTGTATTATCAGTGAGAGTTCATGAAAATTGACTTTAGCATAATTAGGTCTTTGTTGAATATTGAAATCAGGAACTCTTGGTGTTGGTCATTCAAGTTGTTTTTTTTTTTTTTTCTTTTTCTCTGTTCTGGAATTTCAGCACTTGCAACTTTGAAGGTTTTAGATTTGTTTTTGAGTGGAAAATCTAATGGAAAAGCCTGGTTGTTAAATTTTTGATCAACCAGGAGGAATTTATAGGCCTCAAAATGTTTGCTAGAGTCCTTTTATTAGAAGATACTGGAATGTAATTCCATATAATAATTTGCCAAAGGGAGTTAGGAAAATGAAATATTGACTTGGGAGGAGGAGGAGGTTGGTGTGCAGCAGAGTACATTGAAGGAGGCTTTGCTTTGTGGAATTCTTCAGCTTGTAGAGTTGCATATGATGTAAAAAGAAACTCATCAAACATGGAAGTCTTAGAAATTAGGCCAAGTTAAAAAAAAATAAAAATTTAAAAAAAAAAAAAAAAAGAAAAGAAATTAGGCCAAGTAAGGTATTCTTTCTTGGGGAACATAAAAATAAATTCTAGAATCAGGATTGTGCCTTTTTTACTCTCAGGTCTACTGGTTATTAAAGCCATTTGAAAATTTTAGTCAAGATTTTGACTTTGTAAATTTTTATAATGAGCCTCCTTTAAGCTGTATTGTTTATAGAAGATTTGTAACCTGTTAAACAAGATTTAACGTCCTGAGAGGCACACACACTTGTGATTAAACAGATGGCACCAAGGAAGAAATCTGTGTGGAGGGAAAGGAGTTGAGACTAAGAGTAGGCAGAGGAGAAAGACATCTTAAACAGAGGTCTTTGATAAAGGCTGGGGGCAGCATAGGCAGGCCTCTTTTTCTCTTCCCTCTGGGCTGCTCTTATTATTCAGAAGGCAGGACTTTCCTGAGTCCTTGTGTTTCTAAGCCAAGTAAGAGTAGGGAAACTTGAAACAGTAGTTGATTGTTCATTACCAGCCTTGTTATATGAGATTGAATATATGACCTAAAATAGAATAGTGATTTTTAAAATTATATGTGATATTTCATTGCATATTACCATGCTCTTTTATTAAAAGTGATTGGGAATTTGTGGTAGCAGAAGCAATTGCTTAATTATCAGTTTCTGTAGTTTACTGGTAAGCTGTGGGATTTCTGTTAGGATCAACATTCAGTTATGTGAAACCCTTGGAAGAGCAGTGAGGTAGGAATTCCCTAATTTGGTTGTATTGACTCCATGCATGTGTTGGGAGGAGAGAGGGTGATCCCAGTGAATATGTAGTTTACCGGGCATTTTTGGTGTGCAAGCATGGAAAGAAATTTTCATCTGTTCATGTTATCTGTCAGAGTGGTATCTGAAGATTTGAGTGTTTTCTTAAAATTCTCAAAGCCAAAATGAGCTTGATAGGTTTTACTGTGTAGTGGTTAAAAACGTGTTGTCTGGAGCTAGATAGACTGTTCAGTTTCAGATCTCTGGTCCTGTCTGAGTCACTTGTATAGTTTTTATTCATTAACTGCTCCTTACCTTTCTTGCCCCCAGAGTGGGGTTAAGTTACTTAGTTGATAAAAGTTACTGTGATAAAAAAGAAACACATTAATATAAGTAAATTACTTAAATTCTTTGCATTGAGTGATGTGTTATCAGCTATTATTACTAGCAACTATTTAAGAATTACGATTCATAGTTTTATGAACTGTGTAGTGGTGGTCGTAGAAATGGTGTTACTTTGTGGAGACATGTCATTTTTGCATGTCGTTTTCCATACACATGGTATAACTATTTGCCTTTTTTTCTATTCTGACATTCCTGAGGAGTCGCAGAATTTATCAGTAATTTGAGTGGCCTTATGCTCTGCTCCATGAAGGCAATCTTTGGATTGCCTTGTTTTATTTTTATGTTATGATCATTGAACAGATTGTGTTGGTAATTAGGAGTAGATTGGATTCTCAGCAGGGATAGCATTGCCCGCATGTGAGCTTTCAGATAGATAGTTTGCTTCTCCGAGAGTCTTTGCTGCCCTTTGATCCACTTACTGCCCAAAGCAGGCAGGAAAGCACACCTAGTATCAGGCAGTTTTTGTTGAATCTGACTTGTAGGACATTCCACATGGATATGAGGATAATTTCATATAATCAGGGGATGTAAATATTATTTCTAGTGTTTCTAATAATGATTGTAATTACAATACACTTACTGTATATTGTTTTTTTTTAATTTATTTTGTGTGTGTGTGTGTGTGTGTGTGTGTGTGGCCAGCTCAGCCCACCAGGGGGCGGGGCTGGCTGGCATGTGGTGCTGGGGATTGAACCGCAGTCCCTGTGCTTTGATAAGCTTGTTCTAAGTAGGTGTTTTAGACCACTGAGCCATCTCACCAGCCCCACTTACTGTATATTGTGATACCACAGTAATCTCCAAATAGCACTTTCCTGGATGATTTAGCGTATTTTGACTTACTATTATTCAGACTTCCAATGCTGACTGCTTTTTGGGAGGCGAAAATGTCTTCCTTTTTGTGAAGAAGCTAATCTCAGGCAGCGCTGATAAGGGACACTGGAGAAGGGGGGCCACTGCCTTGGGTACATGCACACTGTCTGACACGGTAGTCACAGTGTGCCTTCTTGTTAATTGAGTATGAAGAACTGAGTTTTGGATTTAATCGTAATTAAATTTAGACTTAAATATTTCATGTAGTAGTAGAAAATTGTGTTTAGAATAACTTATGTCTATGAATCTACTTTGAAGTTTTTTGAGTTACACATATAGGTCAAATAATTCCAGTGAAATTAAGTATGTGAATTGAGGTAGGCTTTATCAATAAAGTAATCTGCAGATTGTTTTTTTTTTTTCCTTCTGTGTTTAGGACAGGATCCACAGTGTCACTGCGTAGATCAGACTCGTAGTGATGCTCCTGTTTTCAGCCTCCCAAGTGCTGGGATTACAGGTGCGCCACCACGCCCAGTCTCTATCGTCTCAGTGCACCCCACAGGCGGGGCTGGCACGGTAGGCTGGGGATCAGACCCTGGCTGCTGTGCTCTGCCTAAGCGGGTGCTTTCACAGAATTTCAATAGTTGTTACTGTTTTAATGGTGCCAGGGATGGAGCCCAGGTCTTGTGTGAGCCAAACACATGCTTACTGTGGAGCTACGTTTCTAGCCTTTTAAGTTATTTAAAATAATTGATGGTATTTGGAATTACCTTGAATATATTATGTTAAATAAATATAATATCAATTTTATCATATCTTTACCATGTTAAAAATATGTGGCCACTAGAAAACTTAGCAGATGCACTATGTCTTTTTAAAAATTAATTAATTAATTAATTTATTTGGCGTTGGGTTCTGCGATCTGCATGGTGTGTAGTACCAGGGATTGAACCCGGATCCTTGTGCTTGCCAGGCAGGTGCTTAGACCACTGAGCTATCTCCTCAGCTCCTCGTGCTCTAATAACCACTACCGTCGGTTGTCTTTCTTAAAATCTGTGGTTTTGGAGACTTCTTGATAAACTCCTGTACTCCTGTGTGTTGCAGTGTCGTGTTGTGTCTGTAAGAGTTCAGAGGAGAAAGAAACCCACAAATAGCATGATCAGCGTAACATAATATTGCTACCTACTCTTAAATGAGCATTTTACAAGTAGATTTTTTTAATTAAAAAAGGTAAAAATTTATTTATTTATTTGCTACAGTGTCCCGCTACACAGCTTGGACTCCTAGTGATCATCCTGTCTCAGCCTCCTCAGTGCTGGATTATAGGCATGAGCCACCACACCCAGTTTTGGTGGGTGGCATGGTGCCCGCAGTACTACGTGGTGTACAGTGCTGGGGATCGAGTCTGGGTCCTTGCACTTGCCAGGCAAGCGCTTAGATGGCTGAGCTATCTTCCCAAACCCCTTAAATCTAATAAAGAGGCATCACTAAAATAGGTTGTTTTAACTACACTTTTGCGTCATGCTTCCCTGTGTGTTATTTTTTAAAAATTGTGGCTAAAATAGGTGCAGACTTGCTGGATATGGTGGCATACTTCTGTAATCCAGCATTTGGGAGGCTGGTGCAGGAGGATTGCCCAAAGTGTGTGATGCTAACCTGGCTCCAAGGTGAGTTCAAGTCCAGCCTGAGCTACTTGGCAAGACTGTCTCAAAAAGTGTTGGGGGAGGGGGAGAAGAAAAAGCAAACCAGTACACAAAATAAAACTCACCCGTCCAATAGTTCCCAATGACCTGTACAATATTGTTAGCCACGGGCATGTTGTTGTACAACAGGACCTCAGCATGCATGGCTGAAGTTCCACCTCACTTCACTGCATTCCCTGCCACTGCCTAGACAGTTGCTGTTTTGCTTTTATGCTTTGGGTGTGTCGTACAACTTGAATGGTGAACCATTTGTTCTTTTTTTTTTTTTTTTTTTTTTTAATATTTATTTATTTATTTAGTGTGTGTGTGGCCAGCTCAGCCCACCAGGGGGCGGGGCTGGCTGGCCTGTGGTGCTGGGGGATTGAACCGCAGTCCCTGTGCTTTGCTTAGCTTAGCTTGTTCTAAGTAGGTGTTTTAGACCACTGAGCCATATCACCAGCCCCCCATTTGTTCTTTTGTGACTGTTTTAATTTCAGTTAAAACAGGCTTTACTTCTTTAAGGCTAACAATTGTGTACTACATTTTGCTTATTCATTTACCTGCTGATGAAAATTCAGGTTGCTTCCATCTTTTGGCTATTGTAAAAAATGCTGAGTGTGCAAATCCTCTGTGAGATGGTATTTTGACCTGTTTTGGAAATATGTCCAAAAGTGTGACTGCCTACATCATATGACAGTTTTTGAGGAGCCTTCATACTGTTTTCTGTAGTGGCTATGCCATTTTCCACTCCCACTGACAGTGCACAGGCTTCTAATTTCTTCACATTCTTTCCAATGTTTATAACACAATTTTATTTTAATGGTGGCCATTCCAACAAGTATAAGGTAATTATCTCATTTTGCTTTTGATTCGCATCTCACTGCTGATTAGTGATTATCCTACCTTGTTTTGTGTTGCTCTAATATGTTACTTTTTAAAATGTATTTAGTACAGGGTCTGCAGGGTCTGCAAGGTCTCACTATGTAGATCAGACTTGTACTGATTTTCCTGTTTTCAGCCTCCCAAGTGCTAGGATTAGACACATCCCACCACACCCAATCTCAATCGATGTTTCAGTGTGCCCCTCCCTGCCTTGCACACCAGGGATGGAACTCCAGCCACTGTGCGCTGCCAAAGCAGTCACTTTAGTCCACTGAGCTGTTGGGCCAGCCCTTCTGATAGGTTACTACATATGGGTACTTTATAGGGGAAAGAGGTCTTTTTTTGTGTTTTTGTAGTGCTGCGGATGGAACCCAGGACCTTGTGCCTAGAAGGCAAGCACTCTGCCACTGAGCCACATCCCCAGCCCCAAGGTGTTCATTTGGTTCAGATTTTAGAGGCTGAGAAGGTGAAGTACAGGTAACAGCATCTGGTGAGTGTTTCATGCTGTGCCACATGTGGCCAGTGGTATCATGTGGCCAAAGGGCTAATGCCGGAGCAGTGAGCATTGGGTGCAACGAGGCCGGCAGGGGCAGGCCACCTCCTTGGCATTTGCTCCTGTGGTGAAGCTCCCCTTCCTCGTCTGTCTGGTCCCCTCGTGGAAGGTCATTTGGTCAAATGTATGGGTTTATTTCTGGGCCCTCTACTCTGTTCTGCTGATGTGTAGGACCTTATGGCAGTACCATACTGTTTCAGTTACCCTGTTGTGTTAGGGTTTAAAAAGGATTGGTTTTATTCATGTTTTAAGGGAAAAAACAAGCATGTTTATGAAACTATTGGTAACACTTGGCATTTCATCTTCATTTTCTTGTTGTCTTTCACCTTAAGCATGTTGGAAGAACCTGGGGATGTGAACATACTTTTTCAAAAGGGATGGCAGAGGCCTGAATTTAAATATACTTACCTCCTCAGGTATTCTTAGGGGTTTGAAGTCAGGGATAGAGTTTGGGAATATTGAATATGGCTTGAGACCTTAGAAATTTTGCTGAGTTAAGACAGGAGCCAGATTAGCTGAGTTTGAACTAAGCTGTGACCCTTACCTGTAAATCTGGGGAAGGTGCTTTGCCCTTTTCTTTCAGTTTCCTCATCTGTAAAATGAACTTAAAGTTAGAATTTGTGCCACAACAGTATTTTGAGTGTTAAGTAAATTAAATAACAGTGCCTGACATTTTAAATGCTGTATAAGGGTGGTGTGTTTTATTACTTCATATGTTAAAAATAAAAATGAGAACTCTGGCTAATTTTTTTTTTTTTTTTTTAAGACAAGGATTTACAGTGCAGTTCAGACTGGCCTTGAGCTCATTTTGTAGCCCAGGCTGTCTGTGAATGCACAGTGACCCTCTCCTGCCTCAGTCTGCTGAGGGCTTATGGGCATGTGAGACCATAGCTGCCTAAATTCTTAACTTTTCAAATATCTAACCTTTCTAGTTTGATCAGAAATCATGAACAAATGGGGCACACACTTTCTGTTCATAAGAATTTTAGGGTTAGATGGTATAGTAGGAGTTTACAAATTTTAAGTCAGTGGGTATTTCTAAATCTTTCAATGATTATATGAACGTTGCATTTATGTTAAGTATTATTACAAATACTGCCATATAGTTCATCATTTATCTTCAGGTTTGTAATTTTTTTTTAAATGCATGTATAAAACCCAGGGTAAGATGAAGATTAATGTACTTGAACAGCATAAACCATAATGTTGCTTTGATATTGGAGTGCTTATAAAATGCTGTATCTGTCAAATAAATCTTATACCTTTGACTTTATTTATATATTGCAATAAATCATCTCAAGTATCTGAAGCTTATAAATTTAATGTTAGTGCATTCAAAATCTGTTCCCTTTGTGTTTTAATTACATTTGACTTTTACGGTTTCTGTTGCCTTATATTTAAATTATTTCAAATATTTGAAATATAAACACATGAAAAGTTCGTTTTGAAACCCTTTTCATGTATAAGTGAATGAGAAATCTCAGGTTTTTATTAGGAAACTTACACATTGAAACTTATTCTAGAGGTCTGTAAATGGTGAGATGATAATCTTGAGGGAAATAAAAATATTCTTCAGATAAATAAATATGTAAAATATAGAAAAGGAGTGTATATGTTTTTTCCTTAGTTTTTCATTTCTGTTGCTCTGCCATTACTCTTAGCAAATAGAATGTTTCACTATTGTATGCATGTTGTGACAAAAATGTAGTTCATGATTAAATTAAAAAAATTTAAATATATATACATCACCAGTTATATTCCTAAATTCACTCCTCTTTTCTTAAACACACTTTGCCATTTTCTGGAGTTGTTTGGATGTCCTCTTTTGTGAGTGTCTTTAGTTGTGTCGACATGGCTGCCTCTTTGTCCTGAGTTGATTCAGTATGTCTACCTTTGCTTGGTCATTGGTACTTTGGGGGAACAGCTAGAGGTTATAGGTGCCAAAACCAGTGAGTCAGGTATCTGCAAGGGCCTGCCTTTCCACTGGATAGCACTCTGGCAGCGGCATTCACTGCATGCTCCTTTTTAAAAAAACAATTACAATTTGTAGAGACACAGAAGAGGACTCCAGAACTGCTTCAGAAAGAGTCAAGAACAATGAGATAAGTGTGTTCAAAGTGAGGGGGTATATGTTGAGGCTAACTAGTGACAGTGTGTGTCTCTTTTACTGTAATTATTTTTTTTATCTTTTATTTCTTTTTGGCAGAACCAGGGGTTGAACTCAGACCCTTGCACTTGCCAGGCAAGCACTTATTCTACTGAGCTGTCTCCCCGGCCCCTGTAATTATTAGTTTTTAAATTAAACATTCCTTGTACATTTTAATCATGCTGCTGTATTCTGAAATGTATCTCTACTATGCCAGTCCCCTGTGGAAGTACACGTTGTTGGCTTTAATGGTTTCTTGTCCAGCTGTAAGAACATTGGTTGCTTGTTTGCTTTTTGCAGCCTAGTTTTGGAATGTACAATATTTTTTATATCTGCGATTAAGTGACAGGTGAGTGGATGTGAATGCATATGCTTAAGCCAGGCGTATTTGGCCTTGAGTAACGGGCTACTTGGGGTCTTCCCTTCTGTGCTTTCACAGCTGGTGGTACAGGACACCCAGGTTTGTTGGTTTGTTTGTTTTTTTATCCTGCCTCAGGTTTATTTATACAAAGAGCACAGGAGGACACCAGCCCCCCCACAGGTGGCACCTCAAGGGTCACACCAGTCCTTTTGTTTTTACATCAGCAGATAAGAGGCTTTTATTGTGGAGCCTTCACTGGGGCCTGCGCACCTTTGGGGGCCTGGGCATGAGCAGAAGCTGGAGCCTCAGCTTTGGCTGGAGCCTGAGCCTTTGGCCAGCAAGCCCTGTGACCCTTGGCAATGCGGGCACAGATACGCCTCCCAAGCTTTGGGTGGGCAATATAGGCAAGTCAAGCGAGCCAGTGGTTTACTTTGGGATGATCCTGGCTTGACCTCTTTGGGCTTGATGAGGGCCTTGATAGTCTCAGCACGTGCACGCATGGACTTGTCATTGTTTGCTTGCCTCTTCTTGAAGCCCTTCTTGTTGTGCTTCTTGGGGAAAGGCATGTTCCTAAGGAACCTTCAGAGATTTGTACCTTTGTGAATGAGGTTTCTTGATGTCATTTCTGTGCCATTTTGGGGACTGGTTGTGCATGGTGTGGTTCTTGGACTGGTTCTTGGACTTGGCCATATCTGCATTGTAAACAGTGGTGACCAAACTCCTGGAACCGGAGGGTGAAAAGAAAGCTGCAGTGCAGCACGGGAAAAAGAGAGACACCCAGGTTTTGAGGGCCTGGATGTTTGTGTGGCTGAAGCCCGTGTCCTGAGTGAAGAATCAGGTGGTTCCGGCTGCTGATCTTAGATGTTCTACAAAGCTATTCCTGTCTATAAATAGAGCACTTACATATTCAGCGTACTGTGTGCCTATTGGCTGTGTTTTTGTTTTTTCTAGTTAAATGATTACTATCTGCAGGAGGAGTTGCAAACTTGAGTAGAGAAGAAATAATCTTGATCGAGTACTTCACAATAATATTGTAATTTTTAAAAATTGCAAAAGGTGGCTATTAATTCAAGTGCTTCTATAAGAGACTGTGCACCCTTCGAAAGCAAATTTAAATCAGAGGGACTGTGACCGCAATACTGTAGTGCAGCCAGGAGGTTTCTTTTTCTTGCCTGTGGTACTGCTTTTCTTTCATTCTTTTTTTTTTTTGATTTTGGAAAAAAGCATATGAATGTAGCATTTTATATTTATCACCTAGCAGTGCCATCGTTTTCGTGATGTGATCTTTGTAAAAGGGGCTTGGGGTTGGCAGAAGGGTTAGATAATCTCTGTGTGACCTTTTAGCTTAAGTCACAGCCATCAGAGTGACAGTTAGAAGTGTCTTTCTTCCGATATCATTGTCTTTCATCATTGCACACGCTCCCCAACTTGAGACCCTTGCTTACTTCCGAGGGCATGCCAGAGCCCTGAGTAGGGGTGCTGCCCCACTAGGGAGTAGATTGTGCAGCGGTGTCTTCTTCTTCCTGTTATGCTGTCCGATTAAGAAAAGCTGATGCCAGTAGTAGTGCTGTTTCGTAGCTGAACTAATGACAAAGCATAGATTTCTGGCTCTTTGATTTTTCTAATGGATTGTTTGGCTGTTTGCCTGCTTGATTACATTAAGAAAAAAAACTCCTCCTGTCAAAGTTACAGTCTGAAATATACCTGTGTGGGGCTGGAGAGATGGCTCAGTGGTCTAAAGCACCTACTTGAAACAAGCTTGGCAAAGCACAGGGACTGCGGTTCGATCCCCCAGCACCACATGCCAGCCAGCCCCGCCCCCTTGTGGGCTGAGCTGGGCCACACACACACAATAAATAAATGTAATAAATAAAAATAAATAATTTAAAAAAAATGAAATATACCTGTGATGGACTTTTAAAAGCTGTTTTGTATTTAATTAGTGCAGGAGATCCTTACAAGTCTGAAGTATTCTCCCCTGCTGCCATATACCTCATGTGGTGATAGGACTGCAGAGCCATGTCTGCTTCTTGATGGTTTAAAAGGCAGACCTCATTGGGCCAATTTATGCCTTGCTGGTTATTTTTAGCCAAAGGATAGATGGGCATCTTCCCATGTATGCCATTGTTAGTGTTTTCCAGGATCCCACCATGGCTGTGGGGGTGTCACTGAAGCTGTAGAGCATGTTAGAAGTGGGATGATACCATCCCTTGGATTGCACTGTTACATTAAACACCTCTGTTCCACTAAGATTCAGGGCTCAATACTACCTATTGTGGCTCAGCACTGAATATGTTCTTTTTTTTTTGTTTTCATTTTTAGTGATTGTTTTGCCTCTCCTTACTCCAATATTTTGTGATTGATTATTTTGGATATTCCTTTCTTTCCTTCCTGTTGCTTTCTATTAAAAGTACTTGGTATCTACAAAAGTCTCTTGGGCTCTGGCCTCTTTGGCATTAGGGCTTTCTGAGGCAGCCTTGATTAACCCTATGCAGGCACCACAGTGCTTTCTTTGTGTGAGGGCTGCTGGGAAAGGTTTGGTGTGTGTGCTGTGGAGAGTGCATTCCTGTTTGTGCAGATTGTGAGTGGTTTTGGTTTATAGTCTGTTTTTCCCCCTCTAGTTTTGAAAATGCTTATGTATTTACTATGCTTATTGAGAATCTTTAGAACACAGTGTATTTTGTTATTTATTATTTTTTGATGCAGGGTCTTGCTGTGTAGTTTGGACTTGTAATGATCCTCCTGTCTCAGCCTTCCCAGTGCTGGGATTACAGGCATGTCCCACTGTGCTTGCTGTTGGTGGCTGCCACAGTGAGCCTGAGATTGAACCCAGGTCCTTGTGCTTCCAGGTAGGCACTTAGACTGCTGAGCTATCTGTCCAGCTCCACAGCATATTTTAAATTCAAATTCATTTTGTATTTATCCAGGAAGGACAGGCAGGGTCAAAATGAAGGAAAATTCTACCAAAACTCAACTTTTTATAGAATTCTGTCCATTTTGTAATTCTGTCTGAACTTATGTTATTTAAAATTGTTTGGTAGCTTATATATGGGAATGAAATAGAAGCACAAGACTATTATTTAAGTTGTACTTTTCCTCGTTTTTTTAGATTTCTTTTTGGGTGTGGCCAGCTCATCTTGCCCTGGGTGCAGGGCTGGTGCAGCATGTGCTGCTGGGGATCCAAATGCAGTCCCTGCAGTTGCCTAAGCAGGCGCTTTAGATTGCTGAGCTATCTCGCTGGCCCAGGATGTACTGATTTCTAAAGATGAATCTCTAATGAAAATTTTTTCCCATTTTTGTCATTGCTATTTTTTTTTTATTTGAGTTTTTAAAGCTGGTTTAATTTCCCCACAACATTGTAGTAACTTTCTGTATTAGTCAGGATTTTACTAGAGAACAGATATAATACAGATAACAGATACAACACAAGATGTATCAGTCACAGAGTCGGATGAGGAAGTGAGCTGAGAGCATCTGCACACCCGAGACTGAAGGGTCCAGTCCCAGGGTCTGAAACTCACTGCAGTGTTCCATCTCTAATAGTCCCTAACAGTCTCTAGCAGCCAGCTGTTGGGCCTGCAACAGAAGGCTGAAGAATCTGCAATAGAAAGCTGAAGGATCTGAGCTGGAGGCCCAAGAGTCTGCACTGCAAACCAGGAGATGAAGGCCAAGCTGACTGTGAAGCCTGAAGTTCCTCCGAAGAAGGAGGACACTGAGTCCTTCCTCAGCCTCTATATAGCCCCCCTTTGCACTGAGTTACTGTGGGGCGGGGCCCTCACAGCCCAGAGTGTGGAACTGCCAGGCGATCCGACCAAATTGACACAGTGTACCGACCACTACAATCCACCCCTTGTCAACTTGGCAGCTAGTCATACTTCTTTAAATCAGTCTTCAGATACGGAGATACGCATATAATCGTACCTAACATGTTATGACTCTCCTGGGTACCAACAGAAGCACACTAATACCCTCACCCAAATAGAAGGTAAATTTTCTTTGCTTGATGCTTATGCTTCAACATTCACCCATGTTTAATAATCTTTAAGAACTGGTACTAAATCCATGCATATTGTATTATAAGAGAATCATTTATAGGGCTGAAATAATTATAATTATAATTCCTTTTTCTGTAGCTGATTACAGGGTTGTAGCTTCGTCTGCTGCCCATTCTGTGTTCTCTTGGCCCTCAGCAGGCCCCTCAGCAGGTCTTGGTTCTTGCCCTGGTGGAGTGACCCTTAACTTCCTTCCTGAGGGCTCTGGGCCGCTTGCCATTGTGCCTGTGTTAGGTTGTGGTCGCTTCCCGTTCACCTTAATAACAGGGCGTGGCAGCACTAAGCGGCGCCCAAGGGATCAGCTGCACTCCGTGGATAGTCTTCCTTTCCTTCGTTGTGGAGTCCTAATCCAATTCCCCTTGATGGTCTGGGTTGGTCAATCATGCTGGACAGTGCTGTGATTCCTTTTTTAGCTTGTCTCCTCAGAGGCAGGAGGAGACCACAGTGACCAGAGGGAGTCTTGGCTTAGCTTCCAGTTCAGTGGTATCATTGCTGTGGCTAGTGGGTCACTAGAGGTAACGGTGAGTGGTACCATTCCTACTCCCACCCCTTGATTTCTGGATCCATGAATACTGGCTGTGGGAGACACAGTACCATACAGAGCGCGCTGATTCAAAGCATATACAACCCGTTGAAGAACTTACCCCAGCTCTGCAAACTGTTGCCACCTAGCTGGTGCTATACTGCAGAATGTTAGGGTTTGTATCTAGTTGTACCCCCAAAGCCTCATGTAAGTCATGAGGCAGACACGGCTCAAGGAACAGTGGGTGGCTTGAGAAGTGGGCTCAAGGGCCACGACAGATAGGTGCCAGCTGTTAACGGCTTTGTGTGCTCCCCTGGCCTGCAGTTTCTCTGAGGTTTGGAGCGGGCCATCCTGGACACAGCAGCACCCCAGCCTCCCTCCAGACCCTGTAGTGCGGGGCGGCAGTGTCTGTGCTTGGGGTTGTCTGGGGCAGAGAGAAGATGTTTTGAGAAGACGGAGGCACTGACTCTCTCCTGAGCAAATAAGGCTTTGAGATCTTGCTACATAATTCAGGCTGTTTTAAACTATGAAGCCTCCAGTAACTGTGAGCAAAATGAACTTTTCCTTCTGTCATTTTGAGTGTTGGGTATTTGTCCCAGCAAAGAGCAAAGAATATAAGACACTTTCTAAATACATGTCTTATGAAACTTGTGCAGATAAATTTGGCAAATAGTTCTTCTTGAAAAATTTTCATTTTAGGGCTGGGGAGATGGCTCAGTAGAATAAGTGCTTGCCTGGCAAGCACAAGGGCCTGAGTTCAATCCCCAGTTCCGCAAAAAAAAATAAAAAATAAAAAATAAAAAAATCATTTTATGTAATAACTTTTGAGTTTCTGGTGGCACGTTTGTTTGGGGAGTGGACAACTTTAGCAAATTTAATTTATGATAGATTGAATAAATTCATGATATACAGTGTGGTGATTTGATGTGTATGTGTTATGCAGTGGTTAGCGCAGTGACGTTAATTAGTGGCTCATTGGTGTGCATGCTCAGTGCTGAGCACTCAGAACTTGTTTATCTAATGACCAGAACTGTGCGCCCTTGGCCCGGCTTTGCCCATTTCCCTGTGCCTCAGCCCCTGGCAGCCGCCATTCTGCTGTGCCCCGTCAGCTCAGCACTTACAGTACATGTGCTATTCAGCCGAGCCAAGCGCTCAGCTTTTCTAGATTCCACATATAAGATCATGCAGTGTTTGCCTTTCTATGTCTGGCCTATTCTACTTAGCAAAATATCTAGCAGTTTACACATGTTCTGGCAAGTGGAAGGAATTCTTTCATTTTATGGTTTTATTTTACATAAATAGATCACATTATATATTTTATATATCACATAATATATATCACATATGCCTGCCTATCCTGTCTGTCTGTCTGTCTGTCTGTCTGTCTGTCTGTCTAATCACAGTCTGTTTATCCATTCATCTGGATGGACATTTCGGCTCTTTCCTGTATCTTGGCTACTGAGAATAATGCTGTTATGGGGATACAGATATTGCTATAAGATGCTGATTCCATTTCCTTTGGGTATATGCCCAGTAGTGGGATTCCTGGATTTTGTGGTAGTTCTGTTTTTAATTGTTTAAAGAACCTTGTTGTTTTCTATAATAGCTATACAGTTTACGTTCTGGTGATAATTTTTTAAGTCATTAAGATGACATTTTCTTAAGTGTTCTAATGACATAGTACAAAGTTCATGATAAAAGTTGAGAAAGTAGACCTGAGTGTGTGCCGTATCACTTTAGCTATGCTAATTTTTCATATACACGATACTATTAATATTTGGTGTCTTTTTCTAATCTAAAGTGTTAACAATGTTTATTCCTCGGGATGTTTGTGGGAGTATACAGTGTTTGCTAGGTTTCTCATACATCATAAAAAAAAACAAAAACAAACAAACAAAAAAAACCCAAGAGAATGTTTTAAGGAGTTGTTGGTAAATCTTTGCAAGGGTCTCTTTGGCTGGGCAGTAGTTACTAGATCATTGCCGAGACTTCACCACGTAGTTGATTATCTTAATTTTACAGATTCTGTGATGACTGCTAAGTTTGGAAGTTTTGTTGAAATCTTGACATTTATGGGTTGGTACTGAAATGTAATTGAACAGAGCTGTGAAAGTTGTTTTGAGATTAATTTAATTTGGTCATTTTTGTCAGTTTTTAAATAGTGCTGCCTATCGCTAAACTAATATACAATGAATGTTTTGCAAATATTTATGGAATGTAAACTAAAATTACATTTTTCAGAGAACCAGTAGTTTATACAGATAATTTGAGAGATTGTATTAGAAATCACAAAGAGAGTGTCAGCGAATCCTTCCCCTAAAATATTTTAAAAATAATGTTTTAAATTACTGTCCTATATGTTTGATATTTTGAAAATGACAGGGAATCAGTAATTCCTGAATTTATGCACTTAAGAATTCCTGAATAAGTACTTCTTGAATAAGTAATTACTTATTACTTAAGTAATTTACTTATTACTTATTAAGTAATTTCTGAATAAGTGCACTTAAGAATTTAGGGATCTACTTTCTGTCTTAGAAATTGGTTGAAATTTAATATTGCTAGTGGAAGTGAGGAATAAAGGGGAGCAGTTTAGGAAGATAGATAAGAAGTGGGACTTGTTTCTCAGTGAGGCACCAGTAGGGTTAGGTTACTGCAAGGATGAAGGCCTAATTAAGTATCTGACAGAGAATTAGAGACAGAGCTTTTAAAGTAGGTAGCAATAGATGAATACAAAGTTAAAAGGAAACTATTTGAAAAACCAGTTGTGTAAAGATACAAGAAGAGAAACAATTGATAATGTGTCATTAAAAAAAAAAGCAAAACTGCATGTTGTTAAAATTGTGTGTGTGATGGGGATTCAGGGTATTTTAACATAAAGATAGATTAAAATAAACCTGACTAAAGGGAAGCATGCTATAAATAAAAAACTGTGATACGTAATTCATTCAGAATTGTGGCTTGCGTAATACCTATTTATATTAAATAATTATTTTTGTGAAGATATTTGACAAACACATAAAAAACACATTAGCCTTCCTCATTACCTTTTCCCACTTAAAGTTGGATTATTTTTATGAGTTTCTTTTATATTCTGGAAAATTAATTTCTAGTTAGAACAGTAGTGTGTAATTTTTTTCTCATTGAGCAGTTTTCTAACTCTAAATTATATTTTGTTTTTGCCTTGCAATACTATTTTAAATGTAATGTAATCCCATTTGTTTATTTTTTGCTATTTTTTTCCTCTACTTTTTCGTGTCATAACCAAAAACAATCTTGGCCTAGATTAATATCCTCAAGTGTTTTGCCAGAGCTTTTTTTCTAGTAGTTTCTTAGTTTTGGCTTTTGTGTCCTTTATCAGCTTTGAGTTTTTGTATATGTTGTGAGTGTCTCTTCTCCTTGTAGTGGAAGTGATAGCAGTCCTAGCTAAATGGATAAAAGGGTAGCTTCAGAAAGAAAGAGAGAGAGAAAAAAAAAAAAAAAACCCATGAAAATGAAATCTTGGGGGCCTGCCCTTTAAGTGACTGCTCTTGCAAAGGCAGTCAGGAGCAGGATACCGCAGTTCCAGCCCCAGCTCCACCTGCCTTACCAGACCTGCCCTTTAGGCAGCCTGAGGGCCCCCCCCCCAAAAAAAAAAAAAAAAATCAAAATCCTTTGGGCAGGGAGATAGCTCAGTAGAATAAGCACTTGCCTGGTAAGTGCAAGGGCCTGAGTTCAATCCCCGGTTCCACCAAAAAAAGAAAAAAAAAAAAAAAGAAAATGAAATCTTGAGATTTGATGATTAGCTTGAGCTGTTAAATTTTAGGTTGGTAGTATCCTTCCCAGTCATTGGATTTTGTCTGTCATTTCCTATGCTTTAGTAATGGGCCTAAATTTGTGAGACAGCAAGCATAATTCTGAAGTGATCTATCTACTATAACATGATTGTCTTCATGAGCTGCTTGCTCTAGGCAAGCACAGCTTGCTACTTTTAGAACAAAGTCAGTTAAATATACTAACTTGTTATGAAAGTACACATTTATTCTATGCTACGTATTTGTTGGTCATTTTGTTTATATGTTCAGATTTGACTGAAAGAATTACTCTACAGGGTTGGAAAGATAACCTGGCAGTCTAAGGGCTTGCCTGGCAAGCACAAGGATCCAGGTTTGATCCCTAGTAGTGCATGCTGTGCTGGGCCCCAGAACCTTGGACACACTGTGCTGGCCGCTGAAAATAGATGTGGTGGCGCTCCCCCATACTCCCAGCACTGGGGAGGCTGAGACAGGAGTGCGAGCTGTGTAGCTAGACCATGTACCAGATTGATAGACAGACAGACAGACAGACAGACAGACAGACAAATTTACTGTACAGGCCAGGTTTTAGAACTTCTGATCTCAATGTATTTTCAAATTAAGAGCATGATTTTTTGAGGTATTATTTCTGCCCAACAAGAAAAGTGTTTATATTTAGTCGTTTAAAAAAGCCTAAAGGGTGTACTGGGGATAGCATAGCAGCATAAGCACCTGCCTTGCAAGCCCAAGGTCCTGAGTTTGATCTCAGTACCCCCCCCCCCAAAAAAAAAAATCCCTGTGTAAGATTTCTATCTCATTTTGCGTGTGTATGTGCACACATGTGTTTATTGAGCTGATGGTTGTATGTTTGGATTACCAAATTTTGTACAAAACCCCAAACAAGGATTACATACTCAGGTTCTAATTTTCCTGGTCTAAGGGGAGGAGTTAACATTAATAGAGACAAAATGTTCCAAGATGACTTTAATGTGCAGCCAAAGCTGGCAATTCTGTGCCAGCGTCTTGCTACTAATAGATGTCTGCAGGAGGACACTGCCAGTCTTGAATTTTTCTGACCGTTGAACTTCAGTGTGTGCTACATACCCTACAGTACAGATTAAAATTCCATGTATTACTTTCTTATACTTAGAGCTTTGAGACATTAAATAATGAGTATCTTGAACAGTTTGAATAGTCCTACAGTAGGCTGCTTTCATGAATTACATGGTGGCCCAAAGATATGCTCATGTTTTAATCCCTGTTATTTATGAATCTTTCCTTATTTGGTAAAAAACGGTTTTGCAGATATAAATTACACATCTTGAGATGAGATCATCCTGGATTGTCTCACTTTTCCTTGCCTACCATCATAGGTACTCTTGAATGAGAAAAGAGTGAGATGTGGCACACAAACAGAAAAAGGCGTTGTGAAGGAGGCGGCACAGGTTGGAGCTCTGGGGCCTCAGCTGCAGACAACTGAGGCTCAGAGAGCAGTGGCAGTCTTGCTTAGAACACTTGGGAGGGTGTGACCCTTAGGGTGCCCGATTTCAACTCAGTGAAGCCGATTCTGGATTTCTGGCCCCTGGAGCCGTGCGGAAAGCAATTTGTGTTTTGAACCACCAGGTTTGTGGTAGCTTTTTTCACCAGCCACAGGAAATACATATAGCTGCCTTTTAACTATCCCTGTGTACACAAAACTGAGTTTTAGTGCAATATATTAGAATTTTTTTGCACTGCCCCACTTTATAGAAGTTGAAATCAGAAGGGCTTTGTGTGTGGTCATACATGTGTATTTAGATATACACAATAGTTTAGCTGTAATTGTAGTACCTTTGTGTGTAGTCATATGTGTGTATTTAGGTACACACAATAGTTTAGCTGTAATTGTACTACCTTTGTGTATGGTCATATGTGTGTATTTAGGTACACACAATAGTTTAGCTATAATTGTACCTTTGTGTGTGGTCATGTGTGTATTTAGGTACACACAATAGTTTAGCTATAATTGTAGTACCTTTGTGTGTGGTCATACGTGTGTATTTAGGTACACAATAGTTTAGCTGTAATTGTAGTACCTTTTGTGTGGTCATACTTGTGTATTTAGGTACACACAATAGGTTAGCTGTAATTGTAGTACCCTTGAGATGAGAATCATTAGGAAGTGTCTTAAAACTTAATTAGATGCTTATTAGATTTAAGTTGTGTTTAATGCTGAATCAAAAGAACACAATGAACATTTACTGAATACTGGAACTATTTTGTTGGAAATTATTTTCTAAAAATGTGAGATAATTAGGAATTTTAACAAACTTGCATTGCACTGGAAATAGATCATCTCTTGCATTTCCTGTGCTTTATTGAAAGGTGTGCTACTTACTGTCTTTTTCCTCTTCTAAAGCTGATTTAAAGGTGTCATTCTGATATAAAGGTGTATTAGCACTGTGACACTTATACTTGGCTTATATACTTTTTTTAAAAAATCAGTCTATCCTGCCTGCCTGCCTGCCTGCCTGCCTGCCTGCCAGGGTCTTGCTATGCAGCTCAGACTTGCTGTGATCCTCCTTTCTCAGTCTCCCTAGCACTGGGATTATAGGTGTGCACCACCATGCCCTGTTTCAGGGCCAGCAGGATACACCCATCTCTGTACAGGGCATGCGTTACTTGGTTGGCACTTGGGACCTGGCGCTTGCCTGGCAGGCGCTTAGATTAACACAAAGCCATCTTCCCAGCCCAGCTTGTACACATTTTTGAAGTGTGTTGTACAAGAATGTAAGCAGCACCTGTATGAACCTCTGGACCTTCTAATGTTCTAAATTATTGTCTTTGGCTTCACTGATTAGATAGTACCATAATAGCAATCTAACTTTATTGAGGTGCAAGATATTTCTTGGCAAAATCTTTGAAGTGGTCAGACCTCAATTCTTAGGTTAGCTTCACTGCTGATAGGCTAGGACATTACGTGAGTCATTTCATTAGTTTCTTTGGTAAATGGGAGATATTTTGTGCATTCCACACTCAGGGTAATTACATGAGGACCTGTTCATGACTCCTTAGCCACTATTATCTGCCCTTATTTTTATCTGCCTTACTTACTGCCCAGTAAAGTCTGATGTCCACCTAGGAATAAAGCTCAGTCTGGTAAGTTTTGCTGCTCATAACTGTTGGCTGTCCGATTCTTCTATATTGTTTCACTTATGTATGTTCCTTAATTTATTGGTGTTTTGCTTCAGAATTTTTCTTTTCCCTGTATACTTCCCTGTCTCCAACAACTTTAAATTCTTGCTTGTCCTTGTGTTCTTGGAACACTTGTAGGTTGATGATGTAATCTTAATCTCTGATTATATAGTGTTCTTTGTCTTTTCTTTGTATACATATCATATTTGTACCAAATATGTCAAAAGCTTCTATCTAAGCACTTAAGCACAGAATTTATAAAAAGACTTTGCCAAATCAATGCAGAAAAGACAGCCAGTGCAATGGAAAAGTGTCTAGAAGACTTCAACAAGCCCTTCACAGTGCACAGTGTGTATAATAACATAGGAATGATGCCTCATCTCATCAGTCATGTGGGAAATGCAAGTTAAACTTCAGTGCAGTTCTACTCCATAGGCACTAGAATGCCGAGAATTGAGAAACATTGGCAGGCATGTGGAACAACTGAAACTCACACTTTCCTGGTAGGGATGTAAACTGGTACAAGTCCTTTGGAAAACTGCTCAGTAGGTTAAGCAGGGACATAAGCAATGACACAGATATTCTCCTCCTAGTAGTGTGTATATGTGCGTGTGCATTCATGGAAAAGACGTGCTCAGTAATAGCCAGAGCCATACTACTCAAAAAAGCTTCAGCTACCCATCATTGGACAATGTTCTGGTTTGTATTTAGGACGGGGTTTACAGGGTCTCACTGCATAGACTGCGCTCATAGTGAGCCTCCGGTTTACAGCCTCCCATGTACCACCATGCCCAGTCTCAGTGACCTGCTTAGCATGCCCCGAGGTCGGGGCTGGTGCCCGGGGATCAGACTCCTGGGCCCTGTGTCTGCCTAAGCAGGCACTTTAATCCACTGAGCTGTTTGGCCGGCCCTTGGAAAACATTCTTGGGACGGCATGGTTTTTGTTAGTGGGAATGAACTAACTATACTGCAGTGTTGTATGACATAGGTAAATCTCAGAGTATTAGCTTAAGAAGCCCAGGTCAAAAAAAATCTGTAGTCTGTGCTTCTGTTAATAGAAAGAAAGCTCAAAAACAGGGCAGTATTACCTTTCTGTTGGTTGTTACTGTACAGGCATGAAACTGGAAGTGGACACTGAGGCAAGCTTCTAGGAAGCTTGTAATGTTCTATTCCATTCCTGATTGGAGGTTTCTGTGCTTTGTTAATTTCATGAAAGTTTCTCAAACTGTGTACTTAAGTTGCAGTTATTATGTAGGCTTAGTAATCTTTAATAAGCTACTTTTTCTTTAAAAATTAATTATTGTCAGGTAATAGAGTGCTTAGTAGCATATGGAGCCTAATAAGTGTGCTGGGATTTTTTTCCTGATTTTTTTTAATACATTGCAAATTGAAAAATAAATTATTTACAAACATAAATGAATATAACAATAAAATTGTCCAAAATAAAAATGAAGAATTTACAGATCAGTCATAATAGTTCACTGTGTCAAAACCAAGAAACTTATATTCATATAATTAGAATTCTCAGAGTAGAAAGGAATAGGCAATAAATATTTAAAGATTTAAAATTTCTGAATTTAGTTCAAATTATAATACCGGTAGCATTTCCAAGAAAAATGAACCTTTTGCACAAGAAATTTAAATAAAATCATACCAAGATACACGAAAATGAAATGTCAAAAACTTATTGTAAAGAAAAAATCATTAAATCATATACATAAATAATATTAGCTATAGAAGGACAAAATTAAATAGCATCTTATTCCACATTAGAAAGAAAAAAAGGACCAAGTGTGTAAGAAACTAGACTGATTAAAGGACTGAAAGAAAAGATCTTTTCTCTCTGAATTTTATACTCAGCAAACCTGCCTTTGAAAACTAAAAGTAAGATTTTCTAGTTATACAAACTTGAAATATTTTAATACCTTCTGAAGTAGCATATAGGAAATAACAAAGCATAATTCAAAAGGCAAGAGAAGTTGCAGTGTGCCCCTGGATGGGCAATAAAGAGCTTTCAATGTGATAGTTATGCAGGACTACATAAAATATATTAGATGGACCCTTATTTAAAGGTCATTGAAGATTTCTGTGAAACAGTACCAATCTTATGTTGGGTTATACACGTTTTTTTTTTTTCGTGTGTGTGTGTGTGTGTGTGTGTGTGTGTGTGTATAAAAGACAAGGAAGTAGTAATATAAAGTCGACAGAGAATGGAAATATACTTTTTAAAGTTTCTAATACTAAGAGAAGATATCATACGATGTCTTTTAAATAAATTGTAAGTCAAAGATATAGTATAAATCTTAGAACAAAAATTAAGATTAAGCAATATTCAGAAAATTAAATACTAATTAATTAAAAGTTAAATGTTTCAAAACAGTTGAACTAAGAAAAAGTTTTCATGACAGCAAAGCAGTACCAAGAGTAAAACATAAGGTAAATACTGGAATGGCAAGTAAATGACCAGCACTTCTAACAGTTTGAGGATAGGATATTGCACAAAGTTCTGGTGTGTTGTGGACATGCATAATGACCGTGACAGTTACTGGTGGCCAGGCGTCACTTGTGGGACTGAGCTACAGCTATTTCTTTGAAATCTACACTGTAGACGCAGATGGAATCATGACCCATAGGTTGGAAGAGAAGTCCATTTGTAGAGTGTGCTGACGGAAATATTTTGCTGCTGAACACAAAAGAATAACTGAAAGACTACTATTGTATACCTCTTACTCTCCTGTGTTTAATCATTTGCCCTATTTGGTGGGTTCTTTCCATTCTCATTCATGGGGCTGTGATCAATTTGCTCCCTCTAGAACTTCATTTAGTAGTCTGTGTAGGCTTGGCTTTGTCATCATGAAATTCTTGAGTTGTTCTTTGTCATGGAAGTATTTCATTTCTCCATTATACTTGAAAGAGAGTTTTGCAGGATATATTAGTCTAGGTTGGAATTTGTTTTCTTGCAAGACTTGAAGTACTTTGCTCCATGCTCTTTTTGACTTGATGGTTTGTAAAGAGAAATCTGCCGTTATTCTGATGGGTTTTCCTTTAAATGTGATCTGTTTCTCTTCTTTAGTGGCTTTTCGTACACTGTTCCTGTGCTGAATTTCTGGAATCTTGATTATTGTGTATCTGGGTGTGGTTTTAATTGGTTTGATGTTATTTGGAGTTCTATATGCTTCGGTTACGTGAATGTCAGATTGTCTCCCCATATTTGGGACGTTTTCAGCTATTGCTTCTTTTTTTTAAAAAAAAGTTCATTTATTTTTAAATTTTATTTATTTATTTATTTATTTATGTGTGTGTGTGTGTGTGTGTGTCCAGCTCAGCCCACCAGGGGGCGGGGCTGGCTGGCTTGTGGTGCTGGGGATTGAACCGCGGTCCCTGTGCTTTGCTAAGCTTGTTCTAAGTAGGTGCTTTAGACCACTGAGCCATCTCACCAGTCCCTTCAGCTATTACTTCTGCCCATATTCTTTTTATATCATTTGTATCAACTCCTTTCTTTTCATTGATGTCTATTAGTCTCACATCTTTGCATCATCTTGCAGGCATTGAATTATTTTTTTTTCCTGCATCCTAGTTTTTTTTAAGAGATCTTTCCTTTTTCACTAGCTGCAATGGTGTCTTTAAGGTCTGAAAATCTATTTTCACTTTCACTCAAACGATTTTGCCAGCTTGTGATTGAGGTTCTAATTTCCTGTATATCACTTTGAATCTGTTTCATACATTCTGCTTCTTTCCTATATTGCTTATTCAGGGGTTCCATCATTTTATATTCTGCTCTACTTTTTGTCAGTGTATTCTTTAGAAGCACTTAGTACTTCTTTGATTATAGTTATCACTACTTTTTTTAGTTCAGAAATAATTTCTGATTGATTTCATCTAGACCTTTCTGTAGCTGTTTCTTTACTTCCAGCGCTATTATTTCAGAGATATCAGGTGTGTGATTTCTAGTTTCCTCAGTGCTAGTGTCCTCTGCATTTGTACTGGGTGGACTTGGGGGCTGGGAATGCATTTTGTTCCTTCTCTTTGTCATTTTGTATACCACTGTTTTCTGACCTTTGGTGTAGAGCTTAGATAGAGTTCCTCCACCTTGTCACCCTCTAAGCCTTTCTTAGGTTCAAGCAAAATTATAAAAGATACTGCTCTTTTGATCTTGGTATGGCTGTCCTGGCATGATGTTTCATAAATGCTTTTAGAGTGTCACAGCCTTAGCACCAGGTCTGGATCTATGAAGTTCAGATTCTTCCAGGTGGGTGTTACTTGGATCTGGCTTGGGTCTGGCTGCTGTGCTCTACTTCTCCCTGCTGCAGCCCTTGGAAGTGAACCTTCTGTGCCATTCTGGTAAGATGTTCTGCTCCTGAATCAGCTGGGTGGGTCTTGCCTCTAGCCTCTTTGCAGGGAGTTCTGATGAAGGGTTCCATGCTGGGCCTGCACCCTCACAAGATGGAGACTTCTGGCTTCTTTCCTAAGTCTCTCTGGAACCTCTCCTGCCTGTGGAAAGGTCAGGCTGGAGACTCAGTCACACATAGGGTGAAAGCCTGGCTGCCACATGCTCTGGCAATACAAACAACCCTCAGTCTTGGTTTCACCATGCAAAGAAGAACTGTCAGGCTAACATCTCAGAAATCCTGGTCCAGGCCTCTGGTCCTGCTTTGCTTGCACTTCCGACCCTTGGTTTTGTTTTATACTGCTAGTATTTTAAAGAATATTTCAAGTGAAATATAATACTTTCTGATCTTGAACATGCATGTTTTCTGCAAAGTAACATTCCCCAGCACTTCCTCCACCTTGTCACCCTTTAAGCCTTTTTTAGGTTTAAGCAAAATTATAAAAGATACTGCTGTTTTGATCTTGGTATGGCTGTCCTTGGCATGATGTTTCATAAATGCTTTTAGTGTGTCACAACATGCAAATTAGGGGGGTCAGGCTTCATGCTACTATGATCATGTAAGATCAGTTAGGAGTAACGGTTTCATGAAAGGTTTTGAAAGCATGGACTGACACACTAAAAGGGCTGAGACAGTTGTACAGTGCTGCGGTTGTATCCCAAACCTATTACATGGAGCAGCAGGTGTGTACAGTGACCTTGGGGCTGAAGAGATCTGCATTTGAGAGTTGGCAAGAATGGTTTACACGTTAATCAAGTAAGAAACGTGTAATGGAGACACTGTTTCATTTGATTTGAAAACAAAAGCTCTAAATTGCATTTAAAACTTTGGTGTTTAAAAACAACACAATTGCCGGGGAGATAGATCAGTAGTATAAGTGCTTGCCTGGCAATCTCAAGGGCCTGAGTTCAATCCCCGGTTCTGAAAAAATAAAATAAAATAAATAAAAATAAAAACAACACAATGAACTTTTATTGCTGATAGAATTTCCAAAATGTTAAGGAACTAAGTACATTTTATTTCTTTTTCCTTTAGATTTTGTTCTTTAGTTTTACTTTCTTGTTGATATCCTTTCCCCTTGTACACTTACGGTCCCTGTACCTTCCCTCCCACCTCGTTTCTGGGTCCACGCCAGTAGGTGGCTTCCAGGAGCTGGAGGGTGGCTGCCTTCTGTAGCTGGAGGGTTTCCTGTTCCTTTCCAGCTGAGGACTTGCTGAGGGGCTCTCATTTGCTTTTCACTTCTAGGAAACTTGAGTCTTGTTCGACTCTTTTTGGGAATACATTTGTGCAAATAAGCAAGGGTGGAGAGTGTGGACTTAGGGAATCTTTCTTCAGCACAGTGCCCAGCAGGAGCCTGGCCCAGAGGTTTGCTGGGCTGGTGTGAGGAATGCAGACCAAGTGTGAGTAGGGAGCAGAGTTAAGGTAACTGGCGGTGTGTTTGGTGGTCAGTTAGGTCAGCCACCCTGTGCTACAGTAGTTTTCTTTAAAACCTTCATTTCAGAATGTTATCTGTAGTTAAACACAGATATTCTCTTTCCCTATTTTGAAATGTTTAGAAGATCATTTTAAACTTTTATAGCACATTTTATCTGGAGGGCCAGTGAGATAGCTCAGTGGACTAAGCACCTGTTTAGGCAAGCACAGGGACCCAGGTTTGATCCCTGGCACCAGAGGCCTCGCCAGCCCTGCCCACAGGCTCTCTGAGCCAGCCATTGAGACTGGGCAGACACATGTAATCCTAGCTCTATGGAGGCTGAAAACAGGAGGATCACTACAAATCTGAGCTGCATAGTGAGACCCTGTACCAAATATATTAAAAAAAGAAAAACACATTTCATCTGGGAGAGATCTTTTGATTCTGTTGTACTACAGAGTAGTTTTATGTAAGTTTTTTTTAGAGATTGTTACATTGTAATCAAGATAAGGATATAATTTTGTGTCCAGATACAAATAGTACTTTAAGAGGCAAAACACTTAAAGTTTTTTAAAATAGCAATTTTGGGTTATTAGCAAAATAAAGCAGAGGATACTGAAATTTCCCATATACCTACCCTGTTTTCCACACAGCTATAGCTACCTTGTAGTCAACCAGATCATTATGTGTGTTATATTTGTAAGCTTTCTTTGACATGTCTTTGTCTCCTGTAGTTTACAATAGGGTAAACTCTTGGCATTGTATATTCTATGAGTTTAAAAAAGTTCTATTGTGGCCTGTATCCACCCATGTAGTACTCTGTGGAGAAGTTCCACTGCCCTAGAAATCCTTTCTGCTCTTCCTGTTTCTTCCTCCTTTTCCTCCAACCCCAATAACTGTCTTATTTTTCATGTTGCTGAGACTAAACCCTTCTTGACACTCAAGGTTAAAGGAGGAAAGATTTATTGAGCTCACAGTTTTTAGCTGTTTCAGCCCATAATCAGCTGACTCTAAGGTAGGATGGCATGTGGCATAGGGGCAGTTGGGCATGGAGGATATCAAAAGCAACAAGAGAGGAGGGGAGACATGTCTCTTTCTTTCCCTTACAGTAGTACATGCAGGCAACCCACCATAGGGCTGGTGCAGCATTCACACTATTAATCACAGCATTAGACCATGAGTCATTTGAAAACTCTAGATTCAGCTATTTCTGGAAAATCTATCTCCCAATGACTGAGCGATACTTGGGGAGACATCTGGGCATAAACCATCTAACTTCGTCATTTTTCCTGTCTTCATAGTTTCGTCTTTTCAGTGTCATTTAGTTAGATTCATATGGAGTCTAAGCAGACTTTTAGACTAATTTCTTTCACTTCGTAGCATGTGTTTGTGTTTTCTCATGTCTTTTCTTTCACTCCCTTTTCATGGCTTTTCCTGACTTGACAACCGCTTTCTTTTAGCACTAAATAATACTTCATTGTCTGAATACACCATTGTTTATCCACTTTCCTAATGAAGACTATTTTGGTGGCTTCAGTATTTTGATAGTTGTGAACATCTGTGTTCAGGTTTTATTGTTACAGACATTTCTGTTCAGGTTTTTGCTTACACGTGTTCTCAGCTTCTAGGAAGTACCAAGCAGTGCAGTTGCTGCAAGTAGCAGGAGTATGTTTTGTCTTGTAAGAAGCTCCCGAACTGTCTCACGTGGACGTGCCATTTTAGGTTCCCACAAGCAGAACATACGACTTCCATTCATTTCTCTACACATGCGCTAGCGTTTGTGGTGTTTATGTTCTGGGTTGACCATTGTAATGGTGTGCAGTGCTGTCCTATTGTTTTAATTTCATTTTCCTGATTTAAGATGTGGAACATATTTTTTATGTGCTTTTTAGCAGTCTGTGTCTTATTTGATGAGTCTATTAAAGCCCTTGGCCCATTCTTTAATTAGATAAAGTTTTAAAAGCTTTCTATTCTTTTTAAAAATATATATAGTACAGGGTCTACAGGGTCTCACTACACAGATCTGACTTATAGTGATCCTCTTGTTTTCAGCCTCCCAAGCCCTGGGATTATAGGTGTGAGCCACCACGCCCACTCTCATTCACAGTCTCAGAGTGCCCCGGGAGTGTGGCCTGCCAGGGATTGAACTCTGTCCCTGCGTCTGCCTACGCAGGTGCTTTAATCCATTGAGCTATCTGGCCAGCCCTTTTTGTACATTTTGGA